>NW_019154122.1:18510909-18550332 GCF_002288905.1 Enhydra lutris kenyoni
CAGGTGCCCTGGTTGTCAACCCCTTTCTGTGCTCCCTGTGAATGCAGCCACAGTCCGGTCCTCCCCCAGGACATAGTCACGTGGCTTCTGGGGGCAGACACTCCCGGGGAAACCCATAATCCCCACCTGTGCTAGTTGACGGCCTGCAGTCACATGGTCCACCACCCTGGCTCGTGCTGCCCACACCCCTGTGCAGGGAACAGGGCTTGCGGACCTGCCAGAGCTCCTCTCCCAGGCCAGGGGTCTGTTGCTGCTGGCGGGGAGCAGGGGGCCGCCCCACGTGGACTCTCGCCTGATCCACTGTGGAACCCCCGGGAGCCCTCGGCTTCGCTGCAGATGGATGGGCAGCTGTGCAGGGTTCCGCGTCGTCCTGGCTTGCCAGAGCGGGTGTCTTGCCACAGTGACAAGCAGAGCGGTGGCAGACACCCTCGTGCGTGCTCCTTGGCTGGGGCATCTTCGGCTCCTTTGGGTCAAATCCTAGAGGTGGGATTTGGGGGTCCACTTGGGCTGCTGAAACAGAACACCCCAGACGGGAGTCTGGAAGTGCGCTCACTTCTCACTGCTCCAGAGGCTGGAAGCCCACAGTCAAGACTCCAGCACGTTCCATTTCTGGCCTGAGCTCTCACTTGGTGGCCAGTGGTTTCGTGAGACCATTTCTGGGCTGGAATGAGCCAGGGTTCATCCTGCTGGGCTGGCTTTTCCTGCACGTGGATCCTCCCACAGCACCACACGTGGAACTTAGAGTCCAAGTCACTAACAAAGGGCGCCCGGCTGTGGAGCAGCAGCAGCTGGCCCGGGAGGAGGCCAGGCCGGGCTCCTGCAGATGCAGCGTGGAAAGGCCATTTCTCCGGAGCCACTCCTCCGGCTGAGCCACGCTCCTGAAGCCAGCAACGGGGACGCGGCGCACTAGCCACGACTCGTGGAATCCAGGGACTGGGGCACAGAGTGGGGAAGCAGGTAGTCCCATTCTGTGTTGTCCGGAGAGACTCACTTCGGGAATGGGGGCTTCTTGTCCTCACAGCGTCTGCTGTGTGGGCTTAGAGGGTCTGATTCCCGGAGGACGCGTTTCCCCCAGGCTCACGGTGGGAAGTCCCGGTGAACCGCCCACAATTCCAGCCGCGGACCGTACCCGCAGACCGGCAGGCGCCAAAGGAGCCATGGCTCTGGCAGGATGAGGGATCCCAAGGAGGGGGCTGGGGGGATGTGCCTGCCCTCATGCTAGCCACCCTGGCGGCCCCGGCTGGCCCTCCAGGGCCCGGTTTTGACTGCGCAAGCTCTGGATTTGCGGCCTGAAAAGGCCCGGCAGCCAAAACTCAGACTGTCCGGTCCGCTAGACCAGGAGGTGTCCCGGCCCGGGGCGTGGTGTGGGGACCTGGAGGAAGGGCCATGGTGAGTGCTTGTCATGGTCCCAAGACCTGCCATGGTTATGGGGCTGCCGTCTGTCCCGCTAGCCTCCTTTCTGTAGGAATCCCCAGAACCGAGATCGCAGACGCGCCAGGACCCGTGCCCAGGAAGGCGAGACAAGCACGTGGACTGCGATGTTGAGGTCACTGGGCCCCCACCCCGGATCTGCAGCTCCATCTCCCCCTTGCTTGAGCGTGGGACTTGCTGTCGATGGGCGTGGCTTGCCTTGCCTTGGGAAGGCACATGGCCATGACCGACGGTGACAGACCCCATCTCTGTGATGCGGCTCATGCTGTCTGGGAGGGACGGTCTCTGAGGCCAGGGGGCCAGCCCTTCCTCTGCTCCTCCCCGCATGCCTGCCCTGACCAGCTTCCCCGAGGAGCCCCTGCAGCTGAGCCCCACGGCTGGGACACTGGGCTCGAGGAAGGGCTGGTGGCGGAGCCTCGTGGAGCGACCGGAGCGTCCCCTTCAAAGGAGAAGTGCACCAGGAGACACTATGGATAATGACCACACGCCCTCCAGAGCAAGAAAACCCTGGTGCTAATGCCAGGTCTTCAACCCAGGGGCTCGGGGGTCCTGAGCAGCCAGCTCCCCTGCCCTCCCTGCCCTTCACACCTGCAGAGGGTTGGGAGGGACAGGAAGCCCCAGGGGGCTGGGAGGTCGACATGACACGGTGCCGTGCATGCTCGGGGAGCAGAGGCCCCTGCGGGCAGCAGTGCTGAGGAGGACGACGTGAGCCCCCCGGCTCAGGCCTCATCCCTCACGCATCTTCTGACAATCGCCGAAGCAGAAACAAGGCCCCGGTCACCTCGGAGCCTGCAGCTCGATCCCAGACACGCTGTTGCTTTCTAAATTTAGAGCTTATAAAATCACTAAATGGTTGGAAAGCAGGGAAAAGAGAAGTGGAATTGTGTGACCATATTTGTACGTACGTCCAAGGGCTGGGGGTGAGGGAGATGTGGTATTTATATCCCAGTGACTGGGATCTCCCCAAACACTTCTGAGAAAACGTCAGCCGTCTGAGCGACTCCACCACCTGCTCTGTCCTTGGTCTGTACGGCTCTCCAGGCTGGATCTGAACCCCATAAAAAAGACGCATTCTTCTCACATCGCTGGGAGTCCTCGGCCACCCCTCCCCATCATCCCCGTCCCCTGCTCGGAAAGTTTCTGGGGCGACTTGAGGAGCTCCCACTGCATCCAGGCTCCTCCCAGGACGTGCCCTGTATCAGCGGGGGCTGCCCAGCCAAGCACCACAGATGGGGTCTTATAGGCAACAGACGTTTGTCCCTCAAGGTCCAGAGGCTGGAAGTCCAGGGTCAAGGCACAGGAAGAGTCAAGGTCTGGTGAGGACCCTCCTCCTGGTTCGTGGAGAGCGTCTTCTCTCCGTGTCCTCCCACAGAGGAAGGGCCAAGGGAGCTCTCTATGGTCTCCCACGAGGTCACTAACCGCATCGTGGCGCCCCACCCCTCACACCCAATCCCCTCCGAAGGCCCCGCCTCCTAACACCGTCACCGAGGGTTAGGATTTCCACATATGAATTGGGGAGGGGGGTTACACAGCATTCAGTCCATAACCTTTCCCTTCTAATACCTCCTGGCACCTGCCGGGGTGGGCTGACATGCTCTCCATTGAACTTGGGTTCAGTGGACCTTTCACTAACTCTGAATGCTGGCAGGGAGGCCCCAACTCTAGTCCCGGAGCCTCCAGACTGCTGCTTCAGGGGAGGTGGGTGGAAGCCCTGGGACTCCAGGAACCCTGGCTGTCTACACACCCTAGAAACCCCATTCCCCTCACATTAAACACCCCTGGCAAAGGCCACAGGTGAACCAGGGAGTCCTGAAGACCCCTGGACCCTGGTCAGACTCTCTTACCTGTCTACATTCAGGAGAATCACAGTGTTCCCATCATGGCTTGGTGTTTCTGGCTTCCACTTGTGGCGTTTTGGTAGTTGTGTATATGTATGTTGGTGTGAGTGTTCAAAGAGAGAGACAGAGCTCTCCTTTCCAGGAATATTCCCATCAAGATAACCCAAGAACACTCATGCTTACAAAATAGCTTAGACTTGCCAGGTAAAACAGGATACACATCCCTTCAAAAGAGAGCTGAGCTTGCAAAAGAGTAATGGAATTTTCCAGGGCCCAAAAATAGGGCCCAAAGTAGGGATTGAGGTGAGCTAATGCTGTGGCTGCCTGGGGCCTGGCTCCCAGATGCTGATCGTGATAGGAAGGGGCTTGAGACGTGCTCCCAGGACAGGGCACGAGGCCCTTCGACACCAAGGGGCAAGCCAAGGAAGCAGCTTCTGCACAAAGCCGCAGTCCCTGCTCCAGCCTCAGTGGGAGGAACGCTGTTAGCAAAACCCACCCACCGGCACAGGCATACCACAAGGAAGATGGTCAGTCTTTACCTGGACTGAGAGAGGAAGTTTAAAAGCAAAGCCAGAGCAATGCTCCTGCATAAAAGCAAAGGGAACACAAAAACTATCAAAATCAACTTGGTAAAGCTCAAGAAATTCCTCCAAGACCTCCAACAATTAGGAGAGCTTCTGTCCATAAAATGGTTGAATCCCGGTGAGAACAGGAGTTTTGCGGCATTTTCACTCACCCTCTCCCCAGGAGTGTCATGGTCTGAATACCAGCATCATGCCAGCCACCATGGCCATGAGCAAGAGTGGCCTACAGACTGGAGGGCGGGGTGTCTCAGCACGTTCCTGAGAAGCTAGAAAGCCACGTGGATGTACAGGGACATGCACATGCCTAGAAGGACCCAAGAGGGCCCGAATCTCTCACCCCCGGCTGACTTTGAGACACTGCACAAGGAGGAATTGGAGTTGAAGGCCGAGCCGTAACCTGCCTGCTGGGGCCTTGACATCCTCAAGCCAAGTCTGCAGCCCTCATTGGCTCAAGATGTTGGAGGAAATCCATTTCCACACATAAGACGACCGCTAAGCAAACCAAGCAGAGATCTCTGTGGCCACCATGACAAAGACAATGAAGTCTGACTTACAGAGTTGGTTGAGGAAAGTCACTACATAAATAGCAGCAACAGAGCTCAGAGAGGGTGATCTGATTTCCAGAGTTGCCATGTTATAGTCCCTAAAATGTCCATTTCTCAACAAAAAATTATCACACACACACACACACAACAGGACAATGTGGCCCACGCCATGAAAGCAAGCAGGTCAATAGGACTGCCCCCAGGGAAGCCAAGTGTTAGACTACTAGACGAAGATTTAGATCAGCTGTTATATTGTGTCAACAATGCTCAAATTTTTAAAAATTAGTAAATAAATCAGCTATTCTAAATATGTTCAAAGAACTAAAGAAAGTCATGTCTAAAGAACTAAAGGATAGCATGAGAATGTTGTCTCACCAAATAGAGAATGTCAATAGAGAGACAAAAATTATAAAAAGAATAATCAAATAAGGGGCTCCTGGGTGGTGCAATGGGCTAAGCATCTGATTCTTGGTTTTGGCTCAGCTCATGATCTCATGGCCATGAGATTGAGTTCCACGTTGGACTCCCACACTGGGTGTGGAGCCTGCTCAATAGTCTCTCTCTCCCTCTGCCCCCTCACTCATGCTCTCTCCCTCACTTTCTTTTTCTAAAATAAGCTTAAAAAAATAATCAAATAGAAATTCTGGGGTTGAAAATTACAATAACTGAAATGAAAATAACTCACCAGATGGGTTTAATAGCAGATTTAAGCTGGAAGAAGAAAGAATCAGTGAACTTGAAGCTAGGTAAATTGAGATCATCTATTCCGAGAAACCGAAAGAAATGAGAATGAAAAGAATGAATAAGGCCTTAGAAATCTGTAGGACAGCACACATATAATGGGAATCTGAGAATGATAGGGATAAAAGGGCAGAAATAAGTGATGACCAAAACCTTCCAAATTTGATGAAAACCATCAATCTCTTCATCCAAGAGGACCAACGGACTCCAAGCAGAATAAACCCTAAGAGATCCGTAGCTAGACAAACCGTCAAAAGATAAACACAGAGGGATAGTACTAAAGTGGCAACAGAAAAACAACTCACCCTGTAAATGAGACTACACCTGAGTTTTCATCATAAATCTCATCAGTCCGAAGTCAGCAAAGAAATGAAAAGCACCTATAGAAAGAACTACAAAGGTAAATATACAAGATGGTGTAAGTCTGTTTTTTTTTTGTTTGTAACTCTTTCCTATCTTATTTGATATGAAATACAATTGTACACAACAATATTTATAAAACTGTCACTAGGCTTAGAATGTGTAAAGATATAATTTGTATGACAACATAGCACAAAGGTGGGGGAAATGGAGCTATCTGGAGAGCAAAGTTTGTGTATATTTTTGAAATTAAGTGGGCATTAATCCTAACTGGTTTGTAATCACTTAACATGTCAACCGTAGTCCCCAGAGCAACCACAAAGAAAACAGAGGAAAAGAAACAATAGAATTTAATTGGCACCCTAGGAAATACCTATTTTACACAAAATAGTGGTAATGGAGGAACGTAAGAACAAAAAAAGACACAAGATATGTAGAAAAAAAAACCAGCAAAATTGCAGTCATAAATCTTTCCTTATCAAGGATTACATTAAATGTAAATGAATTAACCCCTCCTATCAAAAAGCAGAGATTGGCAGAGTAAATTTTTAAAATCATGCTCTGCACAGAAGACACATTTTATTTTATTTTTTAAGTATTTTATTTATTTATTTGACACAGAGAGAGAGAGAGAGAGAGAGAGAGTACAAGCACGGGGAGCACAAGCAGAGGGAAAGGGAGAGGCAGGCTCCTGCAAGCAGAGAGCCCAACACGGGACTCAATCCCAGGACCCCGGGATCATGACCTGAGCTGAAGGGAAATGTTTAACTGACTGAGCCACCCAGGAGCCCTGCAGACACACTTTAGATTCAAACACAAATAGTTTGAAAGTGAAAGGATGAAAAAATGTACCATCAAACAGAGACCAGAAGTTGAAATGGCTATATTAATATCAGATAAAATAAATTTTAAGACAAAAATTGTATGAGAAACAAAGAACATTTTCTTTTTTAAAAAAATATTTTATTTATTTATTTGACAGAGATCACAAGTAGGCAGAGAGGCAGCAGAGAGAGAGGGAAGCAGGCTCCCCGCTGAGCAGAGAACCCCATGTGGGGCTCCATCCCAGGACCCTGAGACCATGACCTGAGCCGAAGGCAGAGGCTTTAACCCACTGAGCCACCCAGGCGCCCCCAAAGAACATTTTCTAATGATAAAAGTGTCAATCCATCAAGAAGACCTAACAATTACAAATAGGTAAGTATCTAACAGTAGAACCCAAAATACATGAAGCAAAAACTGATTGAGTTGAAAAAAGAAATAGGCAATTTATAATAATAGTTGGAGTCTCCAATACCCCAGTTCTCATAATGAATAGAACAACTGGGAAGAAGATCATAAAGGAAATGGAAGATTTTGAAAATAGAATGAGCCAACTACACCTGACAGACAGCTGGAGAACGCCCCCCCCCAACAACAGCAGGGTCGATGCTGTGTCAGCAGACACATAGAACATTCTCCCACACAGATCAGATGTTAGACCATAACAAAAACCTTGAAAAATAAAAGGACAGAAGTTATACAAAGTGTGTTCTCTGACCACAATGGGATAAAAGTAAAGAAAGAAACTTTGGGAAATTCATAAATGTGTGGAAATTAAATAGCCCATCATCAATAACTGATGGACCGATGAAGAAATCTCAAGGGAAATTAGAAGGTACTTTGAGATGAGTGAAAATGGAAGCACAACATGCTAAGACTGAACAGGAGGCAGCTAATACAGTGCTCTGCAAGAACACTATAGTGGAAAACAACCACATGATTAAAGAAGAAAGGTCTCAAATCAATACCATAATCTTCCATCTTAAAACACTGGGAAGAAGAGGAGCAAACTAACCTTAACATAAACAGAAGGAAGGTGTGATGGTTGCCTTTACATTAACCTGACTGGAGTGCAGGGTGCGAAGAGAGTCTGTGAAACATTATTCTGGGTGTGTCAATGAGGATGTTTCTGGATGGCATCAACATTGCAATCAGTAGACTCAGTGAAAGACTGCCTTCCCTAATGTAGGTGGGCCTCATTCCATCAGTTGAAGGTCTGCCTGACTAGAACAAAAAGGTTAACCCTCCCATGAGTAAGTAAGAACTCCTCCTGCCTGGCTGCCCTTAAGCTGGGGCATGGCTATTTTCCTACCTTTAGGCTTAAATTGAAACAATCAGCTCTTCCTGGGTCTTGAGCCTGTCAGTTTTAGACTGAAACTATTCTTCTGGTTCTCCTAGTTCTCCAGTTTCTACTGAACATTTTAAAAATAAAATTCGGGTGCTCGGATGGCTCAGTCAGTTAGTGTCTAACCCTTGATGTTGGGTCGTGTGGTGATCTCAGGGTCACGAGATTGAGCACCACATCGGGTTCTGTGCTGGGCATGGAGTTTGCTTGAGATTCTCTTCCTCTCCCTCTGCCTCTCTCTCTCTCTCTCTCTTTCTCTCAAAATAAATAAATAAATAAATAAACCCAATCTTCCGCAAGATCTTACCAAAAAAATTGGAAAAAAGGAATATTTTCCTTTTTTTGTTTGTTTTTAAAGATTTTTTATTTATTTACTTGACAGAGATCACAAGTAGGCAGATAGGCAGGCAGAGAGAGAGGGGGAAGCAGGCTCCCCGCTGAGCAGAGAGCCCGATGCAGGGCTGGATCCCAGGACCCTGAGACCATGACCTGAGCCAAAGGCAGAGGCTTTAACCCACTGAGCCACCCAGGTGTCCCGAAAAAAAGGAATATTTTCTAATTCGTTCTGTGAAGTCAGTGATGTCCTGATAACAAAGCCAGACAAAGACATCTGAAGAAAAGAAAAACTACCATCTAGAAAGATGATCAGAATCCCTCATGAATATTGATGTAAAAATCATTTCTAAAAAACCCTAGGAATTTGAATCTAAGGACATTAAAAAAGCTTATATACCATGATCAAGTGGGATTTATGCCAAGAAAGTGAAGCTGGTTCAACATATGAAAATCAGTTAATCTAATTTACCAAATTATAATTGAATAAGGACATAAGCCAACATGATCATCTTAATAAATGCATAAAAAAGCATTTGACAATCAGCAAAGGCAAAGGAAACAAGGTCAAAATGAATTATTGGGACTTCATCAACATCAAAAGCTTTTGCACAGCAAAGGAAACAGTCAACAAAACCAAAAGACAACTGACAGAATGGGAGAAGATAGTTGCAAATGACATATCAGATAAAGGGCTAGTATCCAAAATCTATAAAGAACTGGTCAAACTCAACACCCAGAGAACAAATAATCCAATCAAGAAATGGGCAGAGGACATGAACAGACATTTCTGCAAAGAAGACATCCAGATGGCCAACAGACACATGAAAAAGTGCTCCACATCACTCGGCATCAGGGAAATACAAATCAAAACTACAATGAGATCCCACCTCACACCAGTCAGAATGGCTAAAATTAACACGTCAGGAAATGACAGATCCTGGCGAGGATGCGAAGAAAGGGGAACCCTCCTACACTGTTGGTGGGAATGCAAGCTGGTGCAGCCATTCTGGAAAACTGCATGGAGGTTCCTCAAAAAGTTGAAAATAGAACTACCCTATAACCCAGCAATCGCACTACTGGGTATTTACCAAAAAACCCTAAAGATACAAATGCAATGATCCGAAGGGGCACGTGCACCCGAATGTTTATAGCAGCAATGTCCACAACAGCCAAACTACGGAAAGAACCTAGATGTCCATCGACAGATGAATGGATAAAGAAGATGTGGTATATATACACAATGGAATACTATGCAGCCATCAAAAAACCAAAATCTTACCATTTGCAATGACATGGATGGAACTAGAGGGTATTATGCTGAGTGAAATAAGTCAATCAGAGAAAGACAATTATCACATGATCTCCCTGATATGAGGAATTTGAGAGGCATGATGAGGGGTCATGGGGGGTAGAGAGGGAAAAAAATGAAACAAGATGGGATCAGGAGGAAGACAAACCATAAGAGACTCTTAATCTTACTAAACAAACTGAGGGTTGCTGGATGGTAGGGGTAGGGATAGGGTGACTAGGTTATGGACATTGGGGAGGGTATGTGCTAAGGTGAGTTCTGTGAATTGTGTAGGATTGATGATTCACAGACCCATACCCCTGGGGCTAATAATACATTATATGTTAATTTAAAAAAACATTTGACAAAATCCAATACTCTCTCATGGTGAAAACACTCAGCATATTAGGAATACAAGGGAAATTCCCCACCTGGTGCGACATCTATGAATAAACCAGAGGTCGTGTCATATGTAATGGCAAAGCACAGAACACGTTCCCTTTAGCATTAAGAATAAGACAAGGATGTTCGCTCTCATCATTTCTATTCAACATTGTACTGGATGGTCTAGGCAGGGAAAATAAGCAAGAAAAAAAAATAAAAGGCTCAGGTTGGAGGAGGAACAAAACTACATTTATTCACAGGTAACATAATCTTGTATATAGACTATCCTAAGAAAGAGAAACCTATAATCTAGGAACACTGTCAACATACAAAAAATGATTATATTTCTGTATACCATAAGTGAACTCTCTGAAAATGAAATTAAGAAAACCATTTGTTTTATAATGGCTTCAAAAAGAATGAAATCCTTAGGAATAAATGCAACAAAAGATGTTTATTACTTACACACTGAGAATTATAAAACACCAGGATGAAATGGAAAAAATTAAGGACATAAATAAATGGAAAGACACCCATGCTCATGGGTCAGAAGACTTAGTCCTGCAAACATAGCACTATTCCCTAATTGATCTGCAGATTCGATGAAATCCCCACAAAATTCTCAGTTCCCTTTTTTAAAAAAAGGAACTGATCATTGATCCTAAAAGTTATATGGAAATGGAAAGGGCCCAGAATAGTCTAAACGATCTTGGGGAAAAAAAAAAGAACAAATTTGAGGAAGGCATATCTCAAAGACACAAGAACCCATCAGAAACAGCTCTCAATGGCCAAAGCTGAAACAATCTGAGTAATATAATAAATAAGAATAGTGTTAGACTAAAACCCAGAGGGAAAAATATCTACAAGTCCATAAACAAACGATGAATATATAAATACATAAATGTGGGGAAACAGGCAACTCTTCCTTGTCATAACAATTCAGTTAATACATGCAAAATGGTCAGGTGGATGGAAATTTTAAAATCACCTTTACAAAACCATATTAATAACAGCTGCAGGCAAGATCTACCCATGGAAGCTAAAATTAGTGACTAAAATTTAAGAAGAAAGGGGATATTTGTACAGCATTAAAGTATTTCCCCTCAAATATGGATGGAGAGTAGTAATTCTGCAGTGTAAACCCTGACAAAGAGAACATTACCTAAAAGATCAAGGTGAACCTCATCATTATAAGATATAATGATATTATAAGATATAATATAATCACTATAAGATATAGTGACATCTCATGCTTCCTGACATAAGGCACTGGGGGCATATCTTCCTTTCCCCCAAATCCACAACCTCCATGTAATCGTGAGAAAACAAAACAAACCTGTTTATGGATATTTTTCAAATTCTGACCTGAGGTCTTCACAGGTGTCAAGGTCCACAAGCAGCAGGAAACACAGCAGTCCAGGCTGGAAGAGACCAGAATATGGGAAAGCTAAACGCAATGTGGGATCTGAGACTGGGCCCTGGCTCACGAAAAGGACCTTAGTGGGAAAACTGGTGAAAACTAAGTGAAGTCCATAATTTAGTTAAAAAAAAAAAAAAAAAAAGAAGATAAAAAAGAAACGTAAATGTCTGGAAGAAAATCTTTGCCCATTAAAAATAATTCAAAATATCTACCTGAAATATACCATCAGAATCCAACCACTTTTGAGAGTAGTCTCCAAAATGTTTGATAATAATAAAATTGCAATTGTAAATTAACTGTTTCAGAAAAATAGAAACAAGAAATACCCTTCCCAAATTGTTTAGGGAAGCTAAAATCACTTTGATATCCAGGATCAAGAAAGGACACTACAAGAAGGGGGAGGTTATATGCTAAATTCAATTATGAACATAGTTTTCTTTTTTGAAACCCATAAATAAAAATCTAAACATTAAATCCAGCACACAAAACATGTGAACAAACGAACGGAAAACCAAGTATTATGGCCACAGTAGATTTGAGAGAGGAATGCAAGGCTGGTTTAACATGAGAAAGTCTGATTCGGGTCAGTGCAATGAGTATGCACTAGGCTCAGGTCTGAAAGCATCTGACAGGACAAAAGTTAAGTACACACATAAGGTTTCATTCTCCCTCACTTGGAAAGCCGGAGAGAAGCCATCGGCGGCCGGCACAGCAACTTCCTTCCAGGAGGTTATCTTTCTACTTGATCTCCGTTGCCTCTAGGGTGTGGTGCGCAGCTGTCTGGGCCACGAAGACTCAGATCAGAACCACCTGTCTACATAGAGCAGAGGTTGCAAGAAAGATCAAGTGTTCTTAAGCTCACAACTCTGAAACGTGTCCTTCCGTTCTTACTAGTGACATTGTTAGCTTGGCCGTGACTTCCGACAAGGGAGGTTGGGTTGCAGGGCTTATCCCTGGCCGTTGTGCTGAGTCGTGCTGAGCACACAACCAGCAATCCCACTGCTGTGAGAGCAAATGCGTTCCCATGTCTTTAGATCTCACCTCCGGTCTCCAGCTCTCTTGGCCACATGTGTTCTTCTCCCCCACATCTGGCTGTGGCTCCCCACAGAGCACTAGAAGACACACCATGTGCCCCCAACACATCCAACCACAACACAGTGGTGGGAGCAGGAATTTAATCTGCAGATGTGATTAAGTGCCAAATCAGCTGACAGGGAGATGTTCCTTGGTGGGCCTCACCTAATCAGATGATCCCTTAAAGGAAGCAGGGCTATTCCAGCAGAAGAGTTTTGAAGCATGAGATGGATGGTCTTTGCTGCTGGCTTTGAGGATAAAGGGAGCCACATGGTGAGAACTTGAGAGTGGCAACTAGGAGGTGAGAACAGACCAGCAGCAAGGAAACAAGGACTCTGAACTGATTTCTGCCCACAACGACATGAGCTTGAAAGAGAATCCCCAATAGAAGGGAACACAATCCGGCTGACACCTTGGTGCAGTCATGTGAGTCTCTGAGCAGGAGATCAGCCAGGCTATACCCTGACTCCTGACCCACAGATTCCAGAGTTAGGCAATTTCCCTAACTCTGAGATGATGAACAGAGGTGTTGTAAGCCACTAAGTGTGTGGTATTGTGCAGCATAGACTATTCACACACTTGCTGTCTCTACAACTGCCTAACTCTGCTCAGATTTTGTCCTCATCCTTACACTCACAGGGCAAGAGGGTCTGGAAGCAGAGGCGATCTACAGACGCTTGCTTCTAACAAAAGTAGCAGCACAAATGAGTAGGGAGAGGGAGACATTTTTAATCAGTTGTACTGGGTCAATTAGATAGTCACACAGGAAAAAAAATAAGAATTGGTCCCTACCTCACACCATGCAAAAACTATATATTCTAGGTGGGGTGTGGCTCTAAATGCAAAAGGAAAAATTACAAAGCTTCCAGAGGATGTCATGGAATGTGTTCATGACGGTGGGCGGGCCGGAGTCGGAAGTAGCGCTCGGAGTGTGAGTTATACATGGAGAGTAGCGCTTGGGGTATGAGTTATACATGGAGTGTGTCGAGTTGAGGAACTGCATTCATTACAACACACTACTCTGAGAGCAAACAGCAAGCCAGCGCATCTTTGTCGGTACGACTGGAATACACAGAGTACACACACACACACGCACACACGCACACATCCAGTGAGCAACCTTACACAAAAGTGGGCAAAAGTCTTGAACAGGCCCTTCATGAAGGAGGGACACCACAGCGTCGGTCGACATGAAATAGTTCCTGGCCTTCTTGGTCATCAGCAAAATGCAAGTGAAGGCCACAGTGAGCAGGCAAGTGACGGCAGGACAGGGGACAGCAGGCACTCGTGCACACGGCCGGAGGGTCGTGGCAGAGCAAACACTGTGGAAGTCTGGAAGTACTGCTAAAACCAGAACGTCACCCCGACCCAGGTGCTCATGCCCAGCAGAAATGGTGCACGGGCGTGTCCAAAGGCATTTACAAGATTGATAAGACATCAATCAAAGTGTCATAAGACTGGAAACAACACCATCAACAGTAGAACAGATCAATCAATCACACAGTTAAACAAGGGGGCGCTATGAAGGAACAGGAAGGCACCAGTGATTACTCTCAGCCACAAACCCGTGTACCCCACACAGACAACATGGCGAGAAGAAGCCAGGCACGACGGAGCAGGGCTGCGTGATTCCACTCACACAGAATTTAGAATTAGCAACCCGGGTCCCCAGCAGCACAAGTCAGGGCAGTCACTACCTTTGATGTGAAGGTGGGTCGTGACAGGAAAAACTCGGAGGGCTTCTGGGGTTCTGGATAGTTCTGTTTCTCAATCTGGGTGCCGAGCGCATGGGCGTGCCCACTTGGTAAATCCATTCCATCACATGCTTACGACCTCCGCATTTTTCTATGTGATGCTGTCTTTTAATAAAATGTTCATTTAAAAAATCAAGAATAGACAGAAGAGATAAAACATTCAATAGAAAAATGGGTGAAGGCTCTGAGGGTGGTTTTACAGAAACAAAAACAAATGTCTGAACAATGGGGCAGCAATGCTCCAAGTCAGCCGTCAGGAGGGAGATGTCAACCAACGCAGTAACGAGGGGTCACCCCCAGAAGCCAGAGGGGCGCCAACTTGGGGTCGGAGGCACCGGACGTGGGTGACCTCACCTACACTGCTGGAGCCAGAGACCCCCAAGTTGGTGCAACCACCTCCCGTGTCATTTGGCAAGTTTTGTCGGTAAAGACACACAGTCTGCCAGCAATTCCACAATTAGGCACTTTCCCTAAACAAAGCTCACTGGTGTGCACACAGGAAGAGTGTGCGAGAACGCCCGTTTCAGCATGGGCGCCAGATGTCATCACCAGGAGAGCGGGTGAGCACTGCAGGGCGGGCGCTCATGCCTCCAACAGAGGCCTGTCGGGCAGGGCGTCGTGCAGAAATCTGCCGCCATGCCGTTCAGACCACAGGCAAAGCGTGTACTGCCAACGGAGGAGTACAAACTGGCCTGGCAATGATAAACCCCAAGTCTGAGAGCTTCCGGGGGGGAACAGAACAGAATCAAGGACTGTCCAATGAGATAAATCTGACAAAGGTGGGTGTGAGTGTGAGTGGGGCGTTCACCCATTATTCTCTGTACTTTTCTCTACGCTCGAAAGATTCCATGACTGAAAAATCCTGCAAAGAAGCCAACAGAAATGGGAACTAAGCCTGACTCCCTTCTCCTAAGAGCGGCCCCCTGCCCGTCCGCCCTTCTCAGTCTGTCAGAGGTTGGCTCTCGTTTCCCCCAGGGGACATGGTGCAGTGTGTCTTCCTAAGGGTCCTGAGAAGAACAGGCCTGGGTTTTGGTCTCAGCTCCCTGGCCCCAGTGATGTCCCCATTCCCTCTCACTGTGCCCACCTGGAGGACACCATGAAGGAAGCATACAGAACGCATGCTGGCACAGGGAAGCTATCCCCGGGCTGCTGATTCCCTCAGCTGGCCACCCCACCAGAGGGGTGACAGTCTGAAGGGCTAAGATCTCACTCAACCAGACCGAGGGTCAGGCCACCTGGGCCATGGTCATGGCTGACGCTGACCATCCCCATTGTGACCAGAGGCAAGTGCTCTGTTGCCATTCAAAGGAGGCTCTGGCAGCAGGATCTGAAGCTTGTGGGATGCTGGGCCCAGGTTTCCACACAAGACCACAGGTGGGGGTCACAGGAGGGCCATTACCCCACTTGGCCTGCATTTCTCTGGCCTGGGGCACTGTAGAGGGCAGGAGAGGAAGGCTGTGGAAACTGGGTCACCCCTGGTTAATGGCCCCTGACTCTCACTTCCCCGGTGTTAAGCCCCGCTCCTCTCTGCCTACTAATTATCTGGAGGTTTTCCAGAGCCTAGGTCCAAAAAGGGATTTCTTGGGGGATTTGGGTTGGACAGGGAGAGCCTTTCCTGTAGGAAGGGCCTCCAGGTGCCAGGCCCCAGACCAAGACAGAGGACTCGTTCTTCATCTTGCCTCTGCACACAAGTGAAGTTTATTCACTGACTTCCTAGTTCTAATGGCCTCCACTGAACCACCAGCCACTGGTGCAGGCCCCCCAGCCTACCCCATAGCATAGAAAGAGTGGGCCATCACATGCACGCTAGGAGGGAGGGAATACATGCATCAGCTGGACACTTAGTAGAGCCCAAGTAAGTACCTCTTGGATGGATGAGTGGATGGGTGGATGGATGGGTGGATGGATGGTTGGGTGAGTGGATGGATGGATGGATGGATGGATGGATGGATGGATGAATTAGTCGGTGTGTGGGTGGTAGACGGTTGAGTGAATGTGTGGATGGATGGATGGATGAGTGCATGAATGGATGAGTGAGTGGGTGGAGGAGTGGATAGGTGGGCGGGTGGACACATGGTTGGGTGGATGGGTGGATGAATGGATGGATTGAAGGATAGATGGCTGAATGAATGAATAAAGGGTAAATATATGAATAAAGTGATGGTAGCCTCGGCAGCTTTTGGCTCTACCTGAAGCCGAGGTTCCCTCCTGGGGATTTGTTCAGAAAAATCCCTCCAACAGCTCCCTTGGGGGTCTGAGGTGTAACAGCCCTCACTAGCCAGGAATCCACACTCATTTCAGCTTCAACAACAGAAACCATGTTGTAAGGAGTCTAATGCAGTTTCTAGACCTTGATAAGAGGGTCAGGAGGTGGTGGCTTCAGTTGTCTGAGTGGAAGCATGCTTTGGATTGGGCTTCTAAGACCCCAGGCTCAGGCTCACTTTCAGGAATATTCTGAGTCCACCACGGGCAGAATGGGGCAGGCAAGGAGAGGCCCCTTTCAGAACACAAGAAGACAGGCTTTTCCTAAGTCCCAGGAAGAGTTTGGATCTTTGGGATTTGCATCTTCTTCTGAAAAAAGTGGGAGTCATGAAAACTGAAGCCCATTCTGCTCAGCAAGGTCTGGGAAGCTGTGTATAAACCGTAAGCAGCTCCTGGCTTCAGGGACTGTCCTTAGAGATGTCCTTAGAGACTGGGCTAACATACTAAAAACAGGAGCACTCTGTCCAAGAGCTACAGCTTTAGGGTAAAGCCGGATGTTGGCAGGTCAAGGGCGTATCAACAGGAAAGAGCTTGGTGGATGTCAGGAGGGTGGGAGGCTCCCTAGCAAAAGGGAAGCCACATCTGCGAGGACCTCTGAGGTCTCTGGGAAGGTTTGATGGATGCACCAGGAGAGGGAGGTTAGTCCTGAGGACAGGTGCCCTAGGGGCTGCAGTGGTCTAGAAAGACCCCAAATCTTGGCCCAGGGAAGACGAGAGGCCAGTGTCCACAGGACATAGCTGGCCAAATGGTAGGGGGTCTTTACTGTAACCCACACAATGGCAACCAAGGTCTGAGGGGACCTTACCTGGGGAGATTTTCTAAGAGACTGTTGCCAGTCTGTTGTGCAAAGTATTAGTGAGTTTTTGCATATGCCAATAAAAAAAATAAAAGCCACTATTAAAATGAACCCCTGGCACATACCTGGTTTAGATCACATAGGAGCTGGCCTTTGGCACTGGAATTTGCAGCATCTGTTCCAATTAAGCCTTGCTTTTTAGCTTAAAGATATTAGCCCGATCACTAGTTTTCTGTTTGGACATGAATAGCGCATTGTTCTGCCCTGAGCAGCCCTGCAGCCTCGCAGACACCATTAAACGGCTTTGCGGCCCAATTAGAAGTGGAGGTGGGCTGGCGGTGGGGGCGGGGACTGACCACCAGGGCCAGGCACTACATGGACACAAGTCAGGGGAGGCAGCTAACGTGGACCATGTGTGGGAGAGCGGGCCCCAGCACGCACACCAGGCTCCATGACAAGCAAGAACGTGTTCCTCCATCTTGACTTTGGATTGTGCCCCAGGCCCGATAGCTGGAGCAGGGAGCGGGCAGCTCCCTGGGGCCTGAGGAATGGAAGTCTGGGCTGACGGTAGGGCTGATAGAGCTGTCGTGGGAGACCCAAGCAGAATCCACACCATACCTGCCAGCCACATACTCCAAGGCCCCTTCCTCCCTGTGGGGGCATACGCACACACCTGCATACACTGCAACACACATACTCGTGTTCACATCCTCACTCACACACACTCATGCACACACACGTACATTCACACATACACACCCTCCTACTCATACGAACAAAACAAGGTATCACACTATCATCACTCCCACCCTCACACCTCCTGTGACCAGCACATTGTTTTATGACTTGTTTTTTTCTCCATAAATGCTGAATCTAGGAAATAAGTCTGGGTAAATTGAGGGGTGTGTCAAAAAGAAAGGAAGTTTGAAAAGATGAAGGATGGATGAATGGATGTTTGGATGGATGTTGGATGGATGGATGCATGGGTGGGTGGATGGATGGGTGGGTGGGTGGGTGGATGGATGGGTGCATGGGTGGATGGATGGATGGATGGTTGGATGGATGGGTGGGTGGGTGGATAGGTAGATGGGTGGGTGGATGGGTGGGTGGATGGGTAGATGAGTGGATGGGTGGATGGGTGGGTGGGTAGATAGGTGGATGGGTGGGTGGATGGGTGGGTGGATGGATGGGTGGATGGGTGGGTGGATGGGTGGATGGGTGGGTGGATGGGTTGGTGGGTGGGGGTTGTGTGGATGGATGGGTGGGTGGATGGGTGGATGGATGGGTGGATGGGTGGGTGGATGGGTGGGTGGGTGGATGGCTGAGTGGATGGATGGATGGATGGATGGATGGGTGGGTGGATGCGTGAGTGAGTGAATGCATAGATGGGTGATTAGTAGGTAGGTCAGTGAGAAGTAGAGCCATACGATGGAAAACAGTAGAAGGCAATGTAATGGAGCGATATTCTGAATACCGTCTATTTCTTCCTCTTGCTTCTTAGATCGTCCAAGTTCTCTGCAGTGAGCAGGCGTTGCTTCCATGACCTGAAAAGATTACAGAGCTAGTCCTCCCCTTCTTGAAGCCATACGGGGAAGGATCATGAGGCATTGGAAAGCTAGCCTGTCCTGGCCCTTAGTTTGAAGAAGAGGGGCCTCTTTCTTCTCTGGCTCCGGCTGGCAGCCGCTATGACATCATCCCTGCGGCGTGTAACTCGAGAAGCATGTTGGGAAGCGTTGGGGCTAATTGATCACGCGCTGGTGTCCTCTCCTGGGGGCCCTGGGGCCAGGCTTGGCGGGCAGCTTGTTGTGTCCCTCACCAGCGATCAGGGCTGGGAGCTGCATCTTCACTCCACGGGGCACACACACAGGGTCCCTGCCAGGATCGCCACACCTTCTCCTTTCAAGCTCCCACTGCCCACCCTGCCGGGCTGGCTCCCTGGGTGGGCTGAGGGTGTTGCCCCTTCCCCGGGCAAGAGAAGACAGACAATGGAGAGTGCTGGGGGAGGCTGCCTGGGCATCTGAGGGAGCTGTGGCTGGGCGGCTGGGTCAGGAGGGTGTGGACAGGGTCCAGGCAGCTGACCGGTACCTTAGAACAGGGATAGCAGTTCCGTCTCCTGCCTTATGTCAGAGGCCGTACCACAAGCAGGTGCACAGGAGAGGCCCAGGAAACCGTGAGCTCTGGCTTTGAGTCTCCTTAACGCCTCCATGCTGAGGCATAAAATGGGGAGATGGGGTCCACCCCAAATCGTAGCAGAGACACCACAGGCATTCAGCTCGATAGCTGGACCCACGGAGTCACTGGTCAGTGATTCTGCGTGGGCGCCTCTGGTGGGTTTTGAGGATCATGAGGACAGGCCACCCTGGCCAGCGGACCCCCTGCAGGACGTCTGCACTGGGACAACCTGGCCCCCCATGGGGGAGGGGTGGAATCTGGCTCATGCCCAGGAAAGGGGCATCTTGTGATGTGGGAAGGGTCGCTCCTGAGGTCCCCTTTTATTTCCTATTAGGTGAACACTCAGGACATGGGTCGCTGGACACACAGCAGAGACCCCACACCCAGGAGCGCTTGAGATGGCACTTGGCAAACGTATGGTGTGTAACCACCCTGAGGCGGACCCCTGGGCCGGACCCCGATTTTATCCTCCTCAGGGTCTCCCAGGTGACAGGCTGGCTGAGTCCGGGAGGCAGCCCCTGCTTTGACGGGGAGGATGGAGGGTCTGCCACGGAGCCCTGGGCACACCTTCTGGAGACTCAGAGCCAAGCCCTGCAGCCCACCCCAAGCCTGTCTGACCGCCCAGCAGAAGGGCCTGAGCGCGCTAGACTCGGCTTCCAACCCTTACAGCAACACCTCGGGCCAGCGATGGTCCTTGTTCCTGTCCCTGCTTCCCCGTTGGGGCCTGGGCCTCAGGGAGGTGGCAGAGAGCAGGCCTGGCTCCGCGCACAGGCCCAGCTTCTTCCCGGAACACAGTGTTCCCGGCGTCAGGCCGGGAGCCTGGGACCAGGGCGCCAGCGGCCCCTGCACCCCCGGGGGCTGGCCTGTCTCACCACATTAGCTGACGCAGTGCACAAAGGGACGTTAAAGAAAAGATTCAATTTATAGTACAACCGGCCATCTATTTTGGGGCAAAAACAATTACCTTTATGTTCGAGAGAAGCAGGGAGAAAGCACTTATTTAAATTGCTGTCTTAGAACAGCGTAAGGAGCTATTTTCAGAAACCATTCAAGTGTTTTTTTCTTCTTTTCCTGGAGAAATCCACCTTCCTTCTGCCCCAAGCGTTCCAGGCTCGGACTGGGACAGTGCGTGTCTGCAGAGCTCGGCGGACCCGCGCCCAGCGCCGTCGGTTCCATCCGGGCTCCCTCCCGGGGCCAGGGCGAGCAGGGGTTGGGGGTCCCGGGCTCCTTCCCGAAGCGGTTAGAAAGGGGAGCTCTGGAGGCTGCAGAGACCACATTGTGTCTTCCCCGTGGTGGAGGGACCCGGGTCAGGGCCCCTCGCTGAGGCAGTTAAAAAGTAAACAGCCCCCAAATCGCATTAAATATGTTAAGCAAACACACACGGGCGGGTGGATATTAGGTCATTTCTCATAAATATTAATACCGGAGTTTTCCAACGGGCAAAATTAATGAAACAAAGATGCCTCTTCACTCCTGTGCGTGCAGCTCTGGAAAGGGCCCAGCAGAGAGGGGGAAACCCAGGCAATCCGGCCCAAAAAAAGACTTATGGGGCACTCGCACGGAGGCTGCCAGTGGAGGGTGGCAAGGGCCAGACTCTCTCTGGACCCAGGAGCCTGCCTGCGGAGGTAAGCGACCCGTCGGCAACAGAGGGCTCCCCCAGCCTCGGGGCTGTACCTTGTCCTGACCTCTGAGCCGCCGGGTCTCCTTCGGAGCTGAGCTGCCAGGCTCCTCGGAACATCCCTCTGGGCTCAGAGCCCGTGGGTCCCCCAGACTGGGGCTGACCGGCCCAAAGCCCCTGGTGGGGGCCTTCACAACTCCCCCTTAATCCCAGCAGCACCCAGGGTCTGCATGAGCACGGGGGTGCCTGAGAGGTGAGCACTCAGCCGGGGGTGCAGGCCAGAGGGTAGAGCTGGGCACGCCGCACCCTTGGGCTCCCCAGAACCCCCACACCCTCCTCTCCCAGGAGCACGGTGGTCGGCTCACCTCTCTAGCCCATGGGAGGCTGGGAAGGGGCCCAGGAGGGAGCATGGATCTGGGGGCCTTGTTGCCCGGAGACGGGATGAACCTTGAGGCTCCGACGGCTCGCACGACATGCCAGCGGCTGGGGCTTGGGTGCTGGAATCAGGAGGATGGGACCCAGACTCCGTGCTGCCCAGGAGCCGGCCGGACGATCCGGGAAGGGCCACCTCACTTCCTCCCCACACCTGTGTGGATGTATTTTTCACCTGGAAGGATGGTTGCAAAGTTCAGTAATTTTGCACACGTAGAGAGGCTATGTGCACAGTCAGCCTCTCAGACCAGCAGCACGGAGACACGGTAGAAGTAGCCATGTGGCACGCGGAAACCCCACAGGAATCGGGGCGACAGCAGAGCTCTCCTCGGGAGCGAGGCAGGCAGGAAGGGTCAGGTCCCGCAAGAAAGACGAGAACATTTTTAAAGTCCTGTGGACTTAGAATTCCATACCCAGTGAAAATGTCTTCTCGAGAACAAAGTGAAACTCGGACTTTTCCAGACGCGGAAAAGCTGAGAGAGTCCGGCCCCCGCCAGCAGCATAACGGGGACGTGGCTGTTGACGGATGGACGCGGCACCAGGTGACTCTCAGGAGGGCCCGTCCTGTGGGACTGTGTGCGTGCAACGCCCTGGGACCCGCCCACTACTCCCCCTGTCGGGACAGGAAGCAGGTCCACGGTGCCCGGGGCCAGGGCTGGAAGGGGCACGGGGCGTCTTTGGGGGACCGTGGACATGCTCACCATCTCCAATACGGTGACGGCTTCACAGGTGCATCCGTGTGGGCCGACACGGTCCAAACTGCCCAACATACACAGAGAGTTTCTGGTGTCCAACTAGCCCCCAAGAAAGCTGCTTTGAAAGGACGCGGGATGGTGCCTGCCATCCAATCGCACGCAGCCAGGAAACACCACCGTTGTCCAAACGGACAAATGAGCGACCCGTCCTCTGGTGGATGTCCTGCTGCCCATTGTGCAGATGAAGCCTGGGCAGGCTGAGGCACTCACGCTCTGCACGGCCCGGGACACCGGCTGGAGCCTGGCCCACCCCCAAGACTCGCCCCACCCCCACCCGCCACACTCCGTTACAGGTGCGCCCCTCATCCAAGCTCCACCGCCCGGAGGAGCCCCCTGGGAAGCTCACTCTTGCTGGGTTATTTTGGGAAGCTGTTAATGATTCTGTTTGCCTTTCCAATGACCTCAAACGTTCCACTGCCACGGACCCTGCCACCATATGCCCAACTGCCCCCCTCCCTCCCTCTCCAGGTGGGGGGGCCCCCCTGCACACCCACCCGAATGATGCCTCCAATAACAGGAACGGGCCCCGCAGCCCTGCGGTGAGGGCGGCCCCACCGTTCCCGGCTCCGCCAGCCTGGTCAGCTCCCGCCTTGGTTTCCTGTCCTGAGCGGCAGGAATGGTCACAGCACCCATGGCCGTGGCCGTGGGTCTGCTGCCCAGGGGGCTAGAAGTTGGGGCCAGAGCTCGCTGACCTCACACACGCGGCCTGGGGGCACTGGGCTCCGAGGACCTGTCAGCCAACGTCCCCCAACACTTGCGGGGGAAACGCACAGGGCATTTCATTAGCCCAGAGCTGCGTCTCCCTTGATTTTCAAACCCACGTGTATTTATAAAGGAAATTTAATCGGGTTGTTTTTAATTCTCTCACACTTAACTCATCAAAATGCTATTTGGTAAGAGCAAGACCAGGCCGAGGGTGCCCTTGCAGAGCCCACACTCGGAGGGGCTGCTTGGGGCTCACCAAACACGGCCAGTCGCCCTGCGAAGACCCTCGCTCCACTCAGCTCCTCCTCCCCTGCGTCCTGGGCACATTCCCAAGGGTGCGGGGCATCGGCCTTCCCCAGCTAGCACGAGTTCCCCCTCCTGGTGAATCCCGCACCCCAGGTGCAGTCCGGGGCCAGCCCGGCCCCCAGCTCGGAGCCACATGGCCCAGGGACACAGGGTGGATGTGGCGGGGGCCGTGCAGTGTGTCCAACAGCCCCCACAGCCATCCCTTAGACAGGAGACGTCCCCAGGAAGGAGGGGAGGTCGTGTCCCCAGGGGCCCAATGTGGGCCTGGCCTCTGGATCCAGTAGCCCGAGGCCAGCGGGCAGACATCTGTGCTGTGTACGGAGCCATCATTGCTAGGGCAGCCCGCCTCCCCAGCCATGCGCCCGGGACACAACATCCCTCCGTGGACATGCTCTCCGTGTGAGAATCCTGCCCGGCCTGACCTTGCCTCTGCAGAGAGAGGTCCAGCTGCCCGTGCTGGGACGGGGAGGAGACAGCAGGGAACCCCGTGAACGGCGGAGAAGCAGCAACCCAAGCCAGTAGGCAACAACGCGCCCCCGCCCGAAGAGGCTGCAAAGCTGCTAGCAATGGGGCGTGACGCACTGGCCGACCGGCCGGGCAGCCAGGGTGGGACGGGGCGGCTCCCGGGACGCTGAGTGGCATCGGGGGCTCAGAGCAGGACCCCAGCCAAGCGGCCGTTTGGAGAGCAGGAGCAGCCCTCTTGCTTTCTGCTCGCAGCACCATCTCTCCTCCCCGCTGGCCTGGCCGGACACCCACACCCCGTGGGGACCAGGCTCAAGCAGAAGTGGACACCGCCGGGCCGTACACAGCCGCTCACAGACTCACACTCAACAGTCAACACGCTCCCCCACCGCGTACGGCCGGGATGTCCTGGCACCCACCTCCCTCCCCACAGCCAGCTTGGACAGGTATGCAGTGCGGGGGAGGGGCAGTGGGTCCATCTCCCAAAGTGCTCAGCCCCTTCCCCACCTCCTGCACATTCCCAGACCATCGTCCTGCCGTCCTTGTGCAGCACAAGGGGATTCAAGTGCACGCGGGAGGAAGCATGCCTTCACCACCCAGCCCACTGACCCCTCGGCCTCCCGGAGCTCTTCCTCCACCAGCATGGGCTGAACCCCTACTCGCGGACTCTCCCGAGTAGGGTCCAGGGCCCAAGGGCATCTTGACTTGGTCCTGCCTGGAGATGGGGTCTCAGTCCTGCAGGGGGGTGACCGGTGGCCCATGCTGGGACAGGGACAGACCCAGATGGCCTGGGAGGAAGAGGCATCCCCACCTGCACCAGGATAGGGTCTGGCAGAGAAAAAAGGAGACCAGGAGGGGTTAGCGGCCTGGCCATCCCTGCACTGTGTGCCATCCAGCTAGGTGACCGACACGAACAGTGCTGGAGGGGACAGGAGTGTCCCAGGTGAGGAGGCATTGCCTGTAGCCAAGCAGAAGGGCCTGCAAGACAGTCGTCACCCTGAGAGCAATGACGGCCTTTGAGCTGGAGGTGGGATCTAAGAGGGGCAGTGAGAGCCCAGGGGGCCCTGGAGCCCCTCGGAACCCCAGGGCCTCAGAACAGAGGGCTAGGCTGTCCAGCTGCCCTTGGCAGGCCAGCCTCCGGGTGTCTTACCATGTAATCATCTGACTCAAGGGAGGCCCTTTGGGAGGAAGGCCAGACCCCCAGTGATAATCCAGACGGGCTGTGCTCTGGGGACAGCAGAGGCACCGTCGGACTGCGCCGTGTTGGTGGGGAGGACAGGGAAACTGTAGCAGACCCTCTCGGCTGCCCACCCTAGACCCCAGCCCCACACAGCTGCAGGTGGATAGCCAAGCCCCAGGGGCCTTGCTGCCCGGAGATCCAGAGGCTCCTCCTCACGGAGACAAGTGTCCCAGGTCACCCCCAGGAGCTGTTCCACCTTGGGCACTGCGCAGCTGACCTTGATCCAGTCTCCAGGACGAGTCTGGCCCTCGGAGAGGGACCATGGACTGCTCTGGCCGGGGCACCTGGCAGCCAGGACCCGGTGGGCTACAGTCCGTGGCTGGCTGGCCGTGGCCAGCCTGTCCCGAGGGGAGAGGGCGGGAGGTGCCCGAGGACCCCACAGTCAATGGCCTTTTCATTCCGTCTTTCACCTCCTCCGAGTGCCGGCCCTCCCTCCGTAATAGAATTACTCTTATCTGCAAGTGATTTAAACTCTAAGGTTTACTGAAGATTTAAAGAGTGTGAACACAGTTGGAATGTTTTAAACTAACAGTACAAGTTGCATTTTAAGAAAATAATTAACTCCCAGGGGAGGTGTGGGTTTTGGAGCAGTGACAGACTTCCAAGGCTGCCTTCCCTATATGGGGTCTCCAAATAATAAAATATCTTTGATTCCCTGCTGATGTCAGAACCTGCTAGTGTGCGAGCAAACTGTCATTTTTTTTTTAAGAGGGTCCGTTAGCGTCTTAAAGACGCAGTCTGGGCCCTTCGAGGAGGGCAAAGGGTGGGTCTGCCCCAAGCGGGGCTCACCTGCGGCCTGTCCCATACGGCTGCCGGCCCCTCTGCGGGGCACACAGAGGGCCATGCCCCCACCCGGGAGCCCAGGCCTCGCCTGCTGGATCTGGATGTCCCATCGGCGGTAGCACCCACTCCTCTAGGCACCACGGCAGTGCCCACCGTCCAGGCCCCGAGGGGCTTCCCAGGAGGGCCGGCCCTGGGGGGCTCGGCTGTGGCTCTGGGACCCAAAGGCTGGAGTAGCCCTCGGGGATTCGCGCCGGGCTCAGCCCACGGCCTGTTAGGACGCCAGGGGGAGGCAGTTCATTCTGTCTTATTTCTGCTCACAAAACCTCAGGGTGGGCGTCTTCCCGTTTCCCAGACGGGACAAGGCTTAGTACCGGCTGAGGGCCTGAAGTGGCTCAGGATCTGGGAAGCCGGGTCTGCGGAGCCCAGCCTGTGCTCCCGCCGTGGCCGCCCCGTCCCGTGCCCGCGGTGACCTCCTGCCCTGAGTCGGTCACCGCTGTGTCCCGTCTCAGGGCATGGAAGTCAGAACTCACCACGGAGCCCAGGCAGGAAACCTAACGCTGGTGACGCCCCTCTCTGGGCAGCTGGGGTCTCAAATGGTGGGGGCGGGATGGACGACAGGTTGGGGCTCCCTGTGACCATACATGCTGGCCTGGGGCTGGTGACCATTTCCAGGCTGCATTCCGGGGGCAGCTCACCTGGGCTGCCCACCAGCCACGCCCAGGGTCACGGTGTGGGGAGTTCAGTGGACAGGGTTTGCTGGGCCAACCTTGCGCTGGGCTCCGTGCCCCACCAGGAGCCTCCATGTGGGGTCCTGCTTAGACCATGGCTGAAAGCCCCCACCCCCGCTGAGTCATCCCCTCTACCCGGGGACAAAGCTTTGTTCAGCACCCCCAAGGATAGGACGGCCTGGGAGACGCAGCCCTTTGCCCCGCGGTAGGAGGCGGGGGACACCCTGTTCTCCTTTACACAAGGAGACGCTAAGATGTGGTCAGAGCACAAATCGTGGGCAGGTGGGAAGGCCAGCCCCCCCACCCCTGTGCCCTGACTGCCTGGACCACTGGCACAGCGCCCAGAGGACAGAGGCCCAGGGAGCTCCGCTTTCCCCCGGATGCTCCCTGCCGTCCCTCCCTCAGCAGGCGTGGCCCCCGGGGGCGTCGGTCTGGAGGGGTTCACGGTCCTCACACCCCCACCCCCCACCAGCCTCCGAAGCAGGCCCGCCTGGCCCTCTGCCTGGAAGGGGTGGCCCTTTGTCTAGTGTCCTGACCCCTTCCCACAAGCCTCTGCCCCCCTCAGGAATAGCTCTTTCTGGTAATTTACTTGCAAAACATTTGGCCGTTAACACCGAGGCAAGGGTGGACGGCAGGTCGCAGACCATTAAACTTCCCGCACCTGGGTCCTCCGTCAGCCTGTGCTGCTGCCCGGTGGGGAGGCTGGCAAAGGCGGCATGAGCTCCATCAGCCGGGCCCGGGGAAGGCGGGGGTCCCCACCTGAGCTGACCCCTGCTCACCCTCATGCCTCCCTCCTTCCCGCCAGCCATGCGGCCTCATCCTACAAGGGGTGGGCGTGGCGACCCCTCCCTTTGTGGGGGACTCGGGGGTCTGGTGGTGAGGCATGGCACAGGTTGGTCCTTCTGGAAGGATGGTGGTCGTGGACACTGGGAGTGTCTGGGAACGGCCTGCTTCCTGTGAGCTCCTCCGTGATGAGACACGACACGGCAGCGCCACCGCCCAGCACCTGCGAGCCCTCCTGCTCACGGGGTCGCCAGCGAGCGTCTGTCACGAGTCTTTGGGGCCTTGTGGGGGCCTTCATGTCCAGGCATCTGAGGGGTGAGAATGTGCGGACACGCAGGCGAGTGTGTGTCCTGTGCAGGGCGTGGCCCCACCTCGGCACGAACGTGGCTTCATGCAGAGAGATGACTGGATCCTGTGGGCGACAGGAGGGAAGCCCGGGAGCTCTAGGGGTGGGGCGTGCCCCACAGAGGGGCTGGACAGAGGGGCTGAGGCGCACCCCCAGGCCCCCCCCCCCGCAGCCAGCCCGGCACCAGGACCCTGGGGGAACATTGGGCACTGAGCACCCAGTGGGGTCCCTTCCTGTTCCCATGAACCCTGGAACACAGAGCCATGGAGTGACTCGCTCACAGTCACACAGCTGCGGGGCAGAACAGGAGTTAGCCAGTGTGTCCTACGCTGTGGGCCACATGGCCTCCTGCTAAGGCCAAGGCCGGGCCCCACACAGTCACCACCAGGGGACGCAGGGACTCCGAGGGCTGCTCTGGGTGAGGCTGTTGGTACAACCCCAGCCCTGTCCTCAGGGAGCTCGAGGTCAACAGGGCAGGAGTGTCACCCCCAGAAAGGCTTGACCTGGCCAGCCTGCCCTCTGGTGCTGTCTCTGCTTGGGAAGATGGGGAAACGGAGGCTCAGAGAGCCTTAATGGAGGCCCTTGGGGTTGACCGCACGCGACAGAGACTCCGGCCCCAACTGGCCTTCCAGAGCAGGCTGAGGCGGCCGGTGCCGTTCCTGGGCTCGGGCGAGGGCAGCTGAGCATTCCGACTCAGCTCGGGGCAGTGGGACAGCGGCCTTCCCGTGCCCTGCCTCCGCCCAGGTGTCAGGCTGAAGGGAGGCAAGAGGCCGGGTGGGTGTCCTTGCAGACCTGGGAAGGACAGGGTGGCGGTTCAGGTCATGGCTGTGCCCGGGAGGGCAGGGCGGCTGAGGCAGGGACTCCTCGTCATTCTCCCTTTTCTCCTCCCCCTCCTCCTCCCTATCCTCTTCCCCCTCCTCCCCCTCCTCCTCTTCCTCCTTGCAGATCTCCTGGGGCCTGTCACCAGATGGGAGAGGAAGCCAGGGGAGGCCAAGGTCGCAACCTGAGCCCCCAAGCCTTCCAGCTCCCAGGCCAGGAGCCTAGCCCAGAGCCCTCCCGCCTCCCCCCCCCCACCCCCCGGCCGCCTGCACACCCAAACAGCCCTAGAGCCAGGATGGCTAGACAGTGGAGGGGTGACGGCAGGCTCTCTGTGTGCCCAGCCCAAGGACATCTGCTGAGGAGGCCGCAAGAGAAGGGCCCACGACCGGTGCCCGCCCACCACATGACCTGGCGAGGAACACGGCCAACGACAGAGGCAGCCTGGCAGGGACCCCGGAGAAGGGGCAGAAGAAGGTGGGGGGCACGGGTCAGGGTCCCAGGCCTCGGCCTCCAGAAGAGGCCCTGCCCCCCAACCCCGCCGTCCCCCCAGCCCCCCGCCTCGCCAAAGGGGTTTATAAAGACCTGTGCCGTGCACCAGAGAAAATACCGCTATCATTAAGGGATTTAACGACAGCTTTGCCCAATATTGGGGATTTGTTATGTCTCTCATTACACGTTTTAACAAGCACATTTCTCCGCGACACAGCCCCATGTGAGGGCTGTCCTCTGCTTCTGCCGTGTGTGACTTTCATTAGCAGGCGCTTTATGAAGCCGCGGACCACAGATGCGTGCCCAGCCCGGGCTAGCGGGGCCCGGTGTCCTGTGCTGGGTGGCCGGGCTGTGCCTGCGGATCTGCCCACCGCCCCCTAGCAGGCAGCCCCACACGCACTGGCCCTCTCGGCGCGGGCGTGGCTCAGGGACAGACCCCTCGCTGGAGCCGGGGTTCCCGATCCCAGATGAGCCTGCGTGTCCCCACACGTGGCTCAGGCGTCTGAGCAGAGGAATGACTGTCAGCGCGTGTTAGCAGTGGCATTCTGCAGGCCCGCGAACCTCCAAATAGTGGGAAAAAAAAATGAAAAAGGCAGAAACAAAGCGGATTCTGCAGAAGCAGAACTGTCTGCTTCGTGCCTGAGCCCCAGGAGGCCCCCGGACGGCCCCCGAGGGCCTGCAGTCCGTGAGCTGGACATCATGTGGCGGATGTGGCCTGTGCTGCCCCCGGGCCCAGGACCCGAGCCCCGAGCCATGCAGCGACCATGCCTGCGGGACGGCAGCTCCACCCTGAGAGCCAGAGAGCAGGACCAGCCAGTTCGGCTCTCTGGGGCCCCCTCCCCAGTTAGGTCGTGCGGTGGGGTTGTGGGTGCCCAGGAAAAGTAGCTAATTCCAGAGCCCAGCCCCCATTTCTGAGATGCACATCTTTCCCCGCCCTGAAATGTCTGCCCAGCTCTGCTCCAAGCTGCCCTCCGCCATCGCAGCGGCCTGGGAAGCTACCTGGGGTGCTCAAGTTCACAAAGGGGCAAGGCACGGCCTCCCGGGGGCCTCCAGCCAGAGGCGAAGCGCACGTGTAGCTGGGACGAATTCCCGCCAAGAAGCTTCTGGACAAGCACAATTTGCAGTCCAAGGGAGTCCGGTGAAGGGGCCACTGGTGGACGGGGAGACCCCACCCTCTGCTTCCATGCCCAGACCCCCCCTGGACACAGACGGCCGCTTGTCAGTTGTCCAGACTGGCCGCCCAAGCCCAGGATGGCAGCGGCCTCCGGGACCCAGAGGCCTTCCACAGCCTCCACAGGCCACACCACGACTGTGAGGGTCTGGAGCAGGGTCTGCGGGTCTCTGACTCCCTGGTGCCTAGCACAGGGCTGGTTCTGTTCGTAAACAGTTGTTTCTACAGAAGCGCCCAGAAGTCCGTGGCGGGGCCCGGGCAAGGGCTAAAGCTGGTGTGGGACGGGGCCGGTGAGGCCCTGGGTGCAGAGGCCCCCTGACCTCCTGAGACCAGGGGCATGCGGGGTAGAGAGCACACGGCTTGGACCCTTATTCTGGAAGGATCCCTGGGTATGCAAACCCTCCCCGAGGTCAGCTGGGTCCTCCCTCCCTCGCCCAGACAAATGCCTCAGAGACAGGAACCTGCAGAGGCCGGGACAGAGCGGGGGACACAGCCCCCGCTGCCACAAGCTCCCCCCGCCCCCAGAAATGCACGACGGAATGAATAAATAATGAGCCGGCCGACCTGCGCGGCCTCCCCGATAGGGCTGGGCACGGCCGGCGATTCCGTCCACAATACCTCGCATTCATTACGCTCCTTGAAAACGGTGTGCTGTGTCTGGAAAACAGGAAGTGGCCGTAAGTCTCCCGTGTAAAAGCCATCTGAAGCCCGTGGACCAGGCATGTTCCCCATCAGGAAGCAGGCAGTAAATAAACACGGGCCTCCCGCGGCCGCGCGCACCCGCCTGCCCCCGGGCTACAGAGGGGCACGGAGAGCGGAAATTTGTTTAGTCCTATAAAAGCACAGGCCGTATATCAATAGATGATTAAAAATGGAAGCGTGGCCGGCTAATGGACGGTATTGATTTTAATAAGCGTTAAGTACACGGAGCTCGCAGATAAGGGCCGCCGTCTCTCTGCACGCTGGGAAAGTGACTCATGCAGAGAGAAAAAGCCTCTTTTCTCAAATTGAAACTTCCACCCGGCAGATGAGGGTCTGGGGGAGGGTTTCCAGGCCAGCCTCCGTCCTGGAACGTCGAGCGTGGCGCAGGTGACATCGTGGAGCATTTCGGCCGTGAGGTCAAGCACGTCACCCTCCGGACGGGAGCAGTGCATACTCGGGGTGTCTCTGCAGCTGGGGGCTTGGCTGGGCCCCGCAGGGGAGCCCGCGCCTGCTCTGGGGCTGCAGGGACGCCCCAGCGAGCCCCATGTTGCCCCGTGTGTCAGGAAACCCCTGGTTGCAGGGGTGAAGGCCCGTGGGCACAGCGCAGGCCTAACACCGCACGGACCTCAGTCCAACCCGCGAGCATCCGGACCCCGAGGCTCTACAGGTTGCAGTGATTCTTGTAGGGAGGACAGTTGTGACTGGGCTGGGGTCAGGTGGGGGAGGCAGCAGAGGGAAGCCCCAGAGAAGGGCCGCTGCCGCCTGCTGTGGTCACAGCACTGCCTCGCGTTTGGGACCCTGTGCGCTCCAGCGGCCTCGGCTGCATGGCCGGTCCGCGAGTACAGGCGGGCCTGAGGCCGGTGTCAGGACTCAGCCTGCGCGGGAGGGGCCGGCCCCCCTGGCCGCGCAGTGCCTGAGGGCCTGGCCGAGGACTGCTTGGAGGTCACCGCACTGCCTGCTCCTGATGCCTCCAGGACTTGCCCCAAACTCCAGGCTTCTCGGCCGGCCTCGAGGACGGGGGCTTGCGTCACCCATGAGCCTGTTTTCCACCTGGTCACACTGGGCTCCCCACCTGCCAGGCACCCGCAGTACACGGACCCTGAGAGACAGGACCATGGAGCCCGATGTCCAGCTGGAACATCGGGTGTCTGCTTGGGAACAACGCTCCCACTGGAGAGGAAGTCACGGCCCCATGACAGTGCTCAGACTGTCCTTCACCAAAGCGGGAGCTGGAAGCAGCCCAGTGGGGGCAGGCAGGAGGGGCAGCTGGCGGGGGCAGGAGCAGGGGCAGGAGCAGGGGCAGGGGCAGGAGCAGGAGCAGGAGCAGGGGCAGGGGCAGGAGCAGGAGCAGGGGCAGGGGCAGGGGCAGGGGCAGGGGCAGGGGCAGGAGCAGGGGCAGGGGCAGGAGCAGGGGCAGGGGCAGGGGCAGGGGCAGGGGCAGGGGCAGGGGCAGGAGCAGGGGCAGGAGCAGGAGCAGGAGCAGGGGCAGGGTGCCATTCCTGGGCTGGGAAGGGCCAGGCCGTGCGGCGGAAGGCCCTCACAGACGCCCACCTGGAATTTTCTGGTGAATGAGTTTGTTCATCACCTGCTTTCCTGGGGACGAGTTTGGCCTCCAAGCCTCCTACAAAGCCTTTCTCCTGAAGCAGAAAACCTGATTCTACCCCCATCTCAGCTCCCAAATGGGTGAGTTTCTTTGTTGGAGAATGTCTCCTTTTTACAGACAATGAGGGACAATCTTCGTCAGATTCCACCACTTGGTCCGGTGAAGCCACGAGGGCAGAGCTCAAGGTTTAAGATGGGGGACAGGTTCACGGGGCTGTGGCCCCTTGGAGCAGGTTTTCTTAGAGAATCAGAACTTGGGAGCGTAGGCATCTTGACAGGAAATGAGGTAACAAGGTGTAAACATGTGTGCCAAGCCAGGAGGCTCACCACACCACGGGTGGGAGGAGCAGTGAGATGGGGGACAGGACCGTCAGCAATGGCTGGGGGCTGCTGCCAGTGTCCTGAGCAAGGAACACAAAACACAGTTGTGAGGAAGACCTGAAGCTCGAAAGGGGAGTGCCTAGTTTGGATGGGGGTTCCCGGCCCGCCATAACAAACACCACAAACTAGAAATCTCTTCTCTCGTTATTCTGGAGGCCAGAAGTCCAAAATCAAGTGTCAGCAAGGACCCATTCCCTCCAAAGACGCCAGGGGAAAATCCCTCTGCCTTTAAGTGTGGTCCTGTACATGTCTCCTCTGTGGGTATGAATCTCCCTCTATACAAACACCAGTCACTGGCTTACGCCACCCATCCTAAGCTCGTGCGGCCTCATCGCAAGTAGATTACACATGCCAAGACCCTATTTCCAAGTAAGGAAGCATTCTTGGCTTCCAGTGGACATGACTTTGGGGGACACCAGTCAACCCGTTACAGGGGATTGACACAGTCTTCTAGGGGAATGACTCCTTCCATCATTCATTCCCCAGATGGGCAGGTCCCTGACCCCCCCACCCAGGGCTCCTCCACTCACTTTGGCCCTCCCCAATCCCCTAGGGGTATCTTAGTCTAGCCTTAGCTTAATGTCCCCTCTCAAAAGAGGCCTCCTCCCGGTGCCCCCTCCAGAACCTCCCGCTCATTGTCTCTATTTCTCTCATCACAATTTGTTGTGATAAATTGGGTTTTTCCTCTTCCTGCAACACATGAGCTCCACAAAGGCATGGGCTTATCTGTTTGTTCACCACCATATCCCTGAGTCAACATGGCACTCAGTAAATAGTCAATTGGGAAATAATCATCAGATGAATGAGTGAATGTATGGCGGATGGATGGTTGGATGGATGGACAGATGGACGAGTGGATGGATGGATGGATGGGGAGATGGTTTGATGGATGGATGGATGGAGAATTGGATGCATGAGTAGATGGATGGATGAGTGGATGGATGAGTGGATGGATGGACAGATGGGTGAGTGGATGGATGAGTGGATGAATGGATAGTTGGTTGGATGAGAGGATGGATGGATGGAAGAATGGATGGATGAGTGGATGGATGGGTGGATGGATGAATGGTTGGATGGACAGATGGATGAGTGGATAGATGGATGGATGGATGGTGGGATGGACAGATAGTTGAGTAGATGAATGAATGGATGGATGGATGGATGGATGGATGAGTGGATAGTCAGATGGATGAGAGGATGGATGCATGGATGAATGGATGTATGAGTGGATGGATAGATGGATGAATGGGTGGATGAGTGGATAGATGAATGGGTAGATGAATGGATGAATGGATAGATGGTTGGATGGACAGATGGATGAGTGGATGGATGGATAGATAGGTATATGAGTGAACAAATACCTTATTCAATGTTGTATCTCCAGGTCCAGCACAGGTCACTGCACAGGGAAGGTGTTTGGGGGTAAATGATAGAAAGAAGGAAGAAACACAAGTAAGTAGGAAAGGTTTGCACCCTCAAGTCAAAGTTACAGAAATAAACTCAGGGTACCATGTCCCCACACCTGCTTCCTCACTCTGGTGCGGGCCTGCTGTCACAAACCTGGGTACATCACAGGCCTCGAGCACTGGCTGCCTGAGCAAGTTTGTGAAAGATGCCCTTAGGCCTGTTTTCACTCTGCTCCAGGGTCACAGTGCAGCTGTGCTCCCCAGTATGTAAGCTGACACTTTTTGGGTTTTGCCCTAAGACTTCCTCTTCTCCAGGAGTTAGTGCAGTTTTCCTATGAAAGGGAACAGTGTGGGCTTCGTGGGCTCGAACCACTTACCCTGCAGCTGGAACTTGAAAACAGCTGTGGGTAGCACGTAATGAGTGAGTGTGGCTCTATTCCAATAAAACTTTATTTATGGACACTGAAGCATGGATTTCAGGTAAAGTGCTCACATCATGAAATATTACTCTTTGATTTTTCATTTCCAGCCGTTTAAAACTATGAAAACCATTCTCAGATCACATCCCCTCTGAGGCAGATGGCCAGCCAGAGCTGTGCCTAGGGTAGAACAGGCCAACCCCTGTCCCGAAGTGAGGTCTCTCGCTTTCCCCCAGCGTTCTGCCGTCTGGTGAATAAGTGTGTACTCACGCCGCCGTTCCTGCACGCAGTGGCAATGGTCTACGTGTGGGGTTCAGCCGCAGACCCCCCCAGAGCCGGGCTCTCCCAGCAGCAGGCCCTCACCCTCCCGGCCGCAGTCAGGGGGCCAGTGTGGGCCGGCTGCCCGGGGCCACCCTGCCGAGCTCGCTCCCGGGCCAGGTGCAGGGCAGCACGGCCTCTGGGCGAGCCCTCGTCTGGGCGTGTGACGCCGTATCACCCCCACCCGCCACCCAAGTCACCGGGACCCACCCAAAGTTCACAGCGGGCCGCCACCCCACCTGCCCCAAATGGGGATGAGTGTTTGCTGTGTCCAAACTATCACATATGTTCTTGTTAGTCTCTCTAAGTGACTATTAATTCCATTAATAGCCTGTGGGCTCTGCTGTGGGCCTCCAGAAAGCACTGAGCAAATATTTGTTTGACAAGAGAGCGACACCCAGATGTCTGTGATCCCATTTACATGATATTATTGCACCGCCCCGCTTCTCCCCGGGGTCCCCCCAGCAGCTGTGCTGGAGGACTGACCACCGTCCCATCCGGCCAACCGTGGCCACCTGTGCCAGAGCACTGGGCCCGGGGGACTCAACAGAGTCATTCACTGTCTCCCAGTCCCTGAGGCTGCACGTCCGGGGTGAAGCCGTGGGCGGGGCGGGCTCCCCCTGAGGCCTCTCAGCCTGCTGTGCGGACAGCCTCCTCTTCTCGTGTCCTGGCCCGGTCCTCCCTCAGTATGTGTCCTCATCTCCTCTGCTTCTGGGGGCACCAGTCCCACCAGATGAGGGCCACCCTGTGGTCTCATGTCACCTTAATCACCTCTCTAAGGACCCCGTATCCAAATAGAGTCACCTAAAGAGGTCCTGGGGGTTAGGACTCCAACAGATGAATCTGCCCAGCCAATGGCAGGGCGGCTTGCTCAAGAGCTGAGCTCTGTCCTCGGGATGGAGCTAGGGGAGGTCTGCAGGATCCCACGGCCGCACGAGGGTCTGCCAGGCCTTCTCAGCCCAGGGAAGGAAGTGGTCTCACCATCAGGCGAGACGTGGGGAAGAGCTGGGGACCGAACGGGCTGCTTTTTGCCCCTCACTGTAATGTCGCGCCATCTTCAAAATGCCCCCCGTCCCCCCGGTATTGATCATTCGCATTTCCGGGCCAGCACGTTGCTTGGAAGAAACAAACACACACCAGCGTCCGCAAGCCCGGCGGTCCTTCCTAGTTCAGAGGCAGGTGGAAATGTCCTTAAAGACCCGCCGGGTCCAGGAGGGCGCCCGCGGCCCCACCCTCCATGGGGAGTGTTGCCCAGAAACAGGGATCAGGAAGGAAGACATTCACAGAGCACACGGGTCCCAGACTGGACCCTCCTGACGCCCTGTGACAGGAAAGCTCCTGGCACAAAGGCTCCGCTGGGGCGTTCCACCCTGTGCTGATGGGGCCTTGGTTCACACCCAGTCAAGGAAGGAAGATTCGGGGCTTTACATTTGTAGGTATAAAATTTAATCACGTTCCTTGATGTTTCTAGCTGAATACTTTGGTTAACTGAATATATTTTGGCTCAATGTTATCTAATGAAATGTCCCATCTGGTGTCTGTAGCTTAGACCAAAATCCAAAGGAATGAAAATGTCCACGTCTGAGGTCCACGCCTCCCCGTGTGGGTGGTCAGAGCTCATCCATGCCGCGCACGTTGCAGGCTGGTCTCGCCGCGCCACCGCACAGCTGCATCCATGCCACTTGGCATCCTCCTGGCCCTTCCTTTTCATCCAGGTGGGGCCATGACACGCTGGCCATCCAGGACTCTCAAGCCACTGCTTCCTGCCCCTCACTGTATGTCCCCAAGACTCCCTCTCAACCCAGCGTCCCTCACAAAAACCACCGTAGGGCAGAAGGTGGCCCGTGGCCCTGCTTCGCTATTTCTTCTGAATGTCTTGCCCTCCCAGGGAAGGACAATCCTTCCCCTGCCCTCCTAGCTGGGGGACAACTCTTGGGGGCACCACACACATCCTGGTCATCAGACCTGGTGCTCATTTCAGGGCTCTAGTCATCAGCGGTCATGGGATCAGCATGAAGCACCTGTGTGTGTCCAGCCCCATCTCCTCCCACCATCTATAGATGCTGCCTTGGGGGACATGGGCTCTGTCCCCGTCCAGTGCTGCTTGATAGACCAGAGTCTCTCTCCTGAGCAGGGCCCCAGGCACAAAGGCTGCACGCTGCACAAATGTCCATACGTTGGTGGCCGTGTGTCTTCCCTGACATGTCTCCACCCCACGCCCATAGCACACGGTTAGTGCAGCTTTGTAAGACTTACCTGTGGAGCAAGAACACCCTCTTTTCTTCGAGAATGATTTGGCTCTTGCAAATTCATTAGTTTTACATACACACGTTTAAAAATTAACCCGTAATTTTCTAGGATTTTGATTAGGCTTGAGTTAAATCTACAGATTGCTCTGCAGACACCAACATCTTAACTTAACTGGGTTTTACAATCAACAAACACGGTGTGCCCCCTAATTTATTCATGTTTTCTCTCATTTTCCTGAAGGCTCACAGTTTTCTGTGATGAGGTTTGCATACCTTCCACTAGATTCGTTACTCTGCATTTGATAGAACAATTTCAATTTTCTAATTTTCTGTTTGTTGCCTATAGAGAGAGAAATATCCGCTAAAATTGGATTTTCTATTGACATGATCCTATCACCTGCAAATTATGACGACAGTGTGTCTTGTTTTAACTTATGGTAACAGGCATTCTTATTGTGTTCATAATCTTGGAGAGATTCCGACAATTCATTGTCAGGAAAGACATCTGCTGTAGGTTTTTTATATTTACTTATTCATGTTAAGGAATCTGCTTTCTATTCTTAATTTGCTAAATTTTGTAAAAATTATGAATGAATATTAGACTTTATCAAATGTTTGTGCTGAATCTATTGAGATTATCATATAATTTTCTATTCTATTCCATTTACATACTTAATTACATTGATTAATTTTAAGACTATTCACCCAAACTTCCATTCCTAGAATGAACCTAACATAGGTTTATATATCAGTGACTTTGAGTTTATTAAAATCTGTTTAGGGTCTTTGCCTGTAAGCTCAGAAATGGTGGACAGATTGGTCTGCATGGAGTTTCCTGGGATGCCTACATCAGGTTTTGGCATCAGGACTATGTTGGTTTTGCAAACAAGCTGAGGAGAGTGGCCTTTTTTCTAATTTCTGGAAGGGTTTGTGTGAGATTGACATAAACTTCTTAACTGTTGATAGAATCGAACAGGGAAGTTACCCTGGAGCTAGAGTTTTCTTTACGGGAAGAATTTTAATTCCAGAGCCAATTTCCTTAATAGTTGTGCAATCATTTAGATATTTTTCTGTTTGTTCTTGCCATGGTGTTAACTTATATTTGTCAAGAAATATGTCCATTTTGTTCACATTTCCTAAGTAATTAGTACAATCTTCTTTTAGTGCCTTCAGGATCTAGGAACTCCTCCTCGACTTTGGCCATTTGCATTTTCTGTGCTCCTTCTCTCGATTTCTTCTTTTTATTATCTTTGGAGTTTCTTAAATGATGCCTTAAAATGGCATATGTAATGGATTTTCCATTTTTCTTCTGTCCTTCTTTAATATATTTAACAATATAAATGCAGCTTCAAAGAAGATTTTCACTTTACACCGCACATTTTGATGTATTTTTGTCATCGTTAAATTTTAAATATTTTTATTTCCAAAGTGATTATCTGCTTTTACTTATATGTTATTTTAAAATACCTTTCTTAATTCCCATACTGGCAAGATTTTCATTGTTGGTATCTGTTTTTATTTCTTATTTAATTCCAAATGATTTTGATCCTCTGAAATTTTTTAAAACTTGATTTATGGCACTGTATGAATTTAATTTTTAAATGTTCTACATGTAATTTTTAAAATATTAATAAATTAATAAAACAATGTTTTGCCATGGGGGGGTGGCGAGGAGGTACATGTTTATCTCTGTCCATCAGGTTAACTTGTCAGTCATGTTGTTTAAATCTTCTATACCCTTAATGATATTTTGTCTACTGTCTCATCAGTTACTGAGAAATCTGTGTTAAAATCTCCCACTCTGTTACAGGATCTGTCAACTTTTCCTTTATATTCTGCCAATCCCTGCTTTATTTATTTCAAGACTGCGTATTTGGTGGAAATGCACTTTATCTTCACGGGAATTGAATACTTCATCAGCATGAAGTGTCCGTCTTTCTCTCCTGGTGATGCTTTTTGCCTTGAACTTTATTTGCCATAAGTTTATTTATATGAAGATCTCAATATTTATCTGATATCCACTTTCTAATTTTAATCTTTCTTTCCACATCTTTTTCCTGCGTCCTTATATTCAGACTGTAGTTCTTATAAACAACATGTGCTTGGATTTTGTGTACATTTTATAAACAAAATGTATTCGGATTTTGCTCTTACTGAGCTTGTCGATATCTATCTTTTCACTAGAGCATCTAATTCATTCGCACTTAATAGAATTAACGATACATTTGAACTTACATATATCTTCCCACTTACTTTCTATTTGGCCTGTATACTCTACACTCCTCTACGTCTCCTTTCTTGCTACTTTTGAATCGGTTTGGTTTTTTCTTATTACACCATCCCCGTCATCAGTTACACATATATTTCTATGTATCTAGTGATTACTCTAAAGATGACAGCATCCATCCTTGACTTATCAGTGTGTAAAGGCCCATGGTACTGTTGTGGCCTTCTAGGACAATGCAAGGTCTTTAATTCCATTTTATGTCCTACAATATGTCTCATTATTAGGTATCATATATATATATATATATATATATATATATATATATATATA
>NW_019154122.1:18550432-18589765 GCF_002288905.1 Enhydra lutris kenyoni
ATATATATATATATATATATATATATATATATATATATATACTTAGACGCAAATAATCCCATGGCAAGAAATAGTAGAGGAAGGAAATACTCACGTCTGTCCCTCAACAGCTTACACTCCACCCTTCCTAGCCTGCTACCACCCCAGCTCGGCTGGCTGAGCATGGCCACCTGCTCATGGTCCCTGGCCACCTACCCTACCTACCCTGGACACCCTCAGACCAAACCTCATGGCAAATGGGAGAGACATCAGTAAGGGGCAGGTGGAGGGAGAGGGAGAGAGTCAAGGAAGACAGAGGAAACACACAAAGACACAGAAGTGAAGGGCGGGGAGGAGACAGGTGGGTGAGGCCGGCAGCGGCAGGGGTAGGCATAGTAGAGACAGGAGGGCCCGAGAAGGGAAGGGCTGAGGGATGGAGAAAGGCCACATGTGCCCCCTGCCCTGGGGCTGGGCTCACAGCCCACCTGCACACTTCCCCATGTCCAATTGTGTCTCCTTTCTCCCTGCTCATGTCACTGGCCTCACAGCCTGGGAGCTCTTCCCCTCGGCCTGGGTCTCTGCCCGGGTGCTGTTGGGGCTCCTGCCAGGTCTCTCCTTTCCTGTAGAACCCTTCCCCGCTGCCTCCCACACCCTCAGCAGCACAGCCTGTCACCTTGGACACTCGAGTCCCAAACAAGCTTCCTTGGAGCCAGCAACGATCTCCAAGAGGCGTTTGACCAGCTGCCGTCTTTATTGCAAACTGCCCCCACTTCTCAGCTACTTTTGACACTCTGGCCATGGAGAACATTCCAGATGCTTGGGACTGGGTAGGGGAGCGGGAGGATCCTGGGAGCTCTGGGAGGGGCCCAGAAGCTCTTCCTCCTGGTCTGTGTGTGCAGCTCAGGGCTACAAGTAGCCCCAGTCAGACACCGGCTCCCTGCATTTCCACGGCCCGGCGTCTGGTGAAGGCCCGGCTCTGGCCCAGCTCCAGCCCCTCCCATCCCCTCGGGTTTGATCTTGGCAGAAGCAGGCAGCAGGCGGCCTCGAGGAGCAAGCAAACACCAGCCAGCACACTTCTTCCCGGCTGCCGCTGACTTCCTGGGCAAGTCGCTAACCCTGGATGACACTTTGGACCGTGGGCTTCCTACAAGCAGGAATTCCAGCCCACACAGCTGCTCAACCAGTCTTCCTCCCCCAGCGGAGGTCTGTGATCACACCAAGCCAGCATCTGCGCCCACCTCGTCCTGGGCCAGGGGTCCTGTTTCTGCCCCAAGGCCGCCTTTGAAGGGAGCATTCCACCTGTCGCCAAGAGGCTTGTTCCGTCCCACGTGTAGCTGTCCCCCGGCCCTCGGTCCCGCTTTCCTCCCCATCCCTGCACCACTGAGCTCTGCCCCCGGACAAGCTCACACCCGCCTCCTGCTGACTAGTCCCGCCCGGATGGAGCCTGTCCCCCAAACCCCGAGCCCTGTGTGTTACATGAGGCAGTGGAAGCTCTTCTACCCCACAGGCGCCCCACGTGCGTCCTTCCCAACTCGGACGCTTGCGGGTGTCTTGCCTTTCTCCACCGCAGCCCCCCACGTCCAGTGAGAGGACAGGGGCAAGCCATGCAGGGTTTGGGGCCAAGGCTCTCTCTCTCTCCCCACAACGTGCCGGGCCCCACCTCAAGTGTCCTCATGTCCAGTGTTCCCAGCGGCCTAGGGGGTGGTCCCTCGGCTGAGATCTAGGGGGACAGCAGGCTGTGTCCAAGGCGGAAGCTATAGCTAGAGTTCAAGCCCAGCCAGGCCGGCAGAGGAGAACCGAATGGTCACGAACGCCCCCACAGCCTAGGCAGCACTGGCCAAGAGGCAGGAGGCCAGGGCACCAGTGAATCACAGAACAGAGACGGCGGGGCCTCCACCTGGAGGTCCAGGACACCCCCCACTTCTCTTCCACCATAAACCAGATCTATGAGCGTGTGACACAGGGACGGAAGCTACCGGCACAGCCTGTTCGGGGCCGTGGTTGTGTCCTGTTGCTGCTAGAAAAACGGGCCACAAACTTAGTGACTGAGAACAGTAGGAACTTGTCCTCCCACGGTCTGCTAGCAAGAACCCCAAATCGAGGAACCTGTGGGGCCGGGCTCCCTCGGAGGCTCGGGGGGCCTCCCGCATGTCCTCCCCACCCCGCCCCCGTGGCTGCGGTGAGCCAGTGCAGTCCCTGGCTTGCAGCCGTGAGACTCCAAACCCTGCCTCGTTGCCACAACGTCGTCTCTCCCTTGGGTCTCTCTGTGACCTCTCTTCTCATTAGGAGGACACGGACCCCCCGAGCCAACACCACGTCATCTTAACTAATTACACACGCACACACTTGCTTTCCAAGTAGAATAAGGTCACATTCTAAAGTCGCGGGTGGACATGAACTCTGGGAGGGAAACCCTGTTCACCCCGAGACCGGCGCTCTCTGCTCTGACCCAGGCTCAGCCCCACCCCACGGGCTGTACTCCCTCGCTGCTCCTGTGCCACTCGGAGGCGGGGGGTCCTTGATGCCACTGGGCTCCTGCCCAGAGCAGGGACAGCCTAACTGCGGGCACAATGGGGAGGGGGCTTCCAGGCTCACAGGTGACGGGGTCACTGGCCCAGGGTGCCTGGCGGGGACACGGAACCAGGGCATCCCTCTTTCCTCGGGGCCTCCGGGCTCCTCACTGGCCAGGACAGGACTATGGCACCGGAAGATGGCCTCTGCCTGGACGGAGCTCTGGGAGAGCCCCGCTCGGCACCAGGGGGCCCTCTCCTGTGCCCTCCAGTGCCAGCCCCTGCAGGGAGTCCGCCTAGCCCTGCCACCGCTGCAGAGCCCGGCGCACCGCCACGGCCGCACAAAGATGGCCTTGTTGCTGTGGATTATCACCCTGGCTGAGCTGAGCGGGTCTGGAGAGAGCCCAGCGAAACCCTGCAGAGAGACTCGAGGCCCAGAGGTCACTGTCTGCTCCAGCTCCCGAGAGCCCCGCCCACCGGTTCACGCACTGTGCGGCGGGCTGGTGGGCACACGGCTGGGAAGGAGGGCTCCTCGGAAGCCTTGACGGCTGGAGATGATGAGGACGATTCCCTCTGTAACTGCTGGTTCTCGGCCAGGGGAGCAGAGGCCCCTGGCTGGCCCCATCACCCAGGGACCCTGAAGAGCGAGCAGATGCCCTCTGGGGCAGCCCATCTGCAAACGTGGTCGTCCGCCTGGCAGGAAGTCCCGGTGGGCCCTGCATCACCTGCCCTGGAGACTCTCCTGCTGCCCCGGGAGGGGACCAGGCCCTCAGCCCAAAGGGAGATCCTGACCCGGCTCCCCTGTGCGTCACTCGTCACGCGCCTGCCTCCTGGCCAGGTCTTCACACGCACCTGCCCGCAGCCTGGACGCCTCCTGCCCGGGCCAGCCATGGGGTCCCAGCAGAAATGCTCCTTCACCGGAGGCACCCGGCACCTCTGGGCCGGGGCCCCCCACAGCCCCCCGCCGCTGCCCTGTTGGTTTCCTTCCTCCCGATTAACCACAGGCTGTGCTCGGCCACCCCACAAGGGAGGGTCCCCGGCCAATCGTCAAGCCCGGCACCAGGCTGGTGCGGGACGGCTTCCAGGAGAGCCGAGGCACAGGTGGGCAGCCTGGGGTTTCCCCTCCCTGGGCACCCGCAGGGCCCTGGGTTCGGCTCCCAACCTTCCTGCAGCCCCTCCCAGACACACCGGGACCCACACAGGCCAATGTTGCAGCGTGATAGACGGGCCGGGTGGGACCCAGGCCCAGAAGGGCCACAACCCGACGGGGCCTCATAGTCGTCGGCTCGAAGCTCCCGCGATGTGGTCTTTGCGCTCCTGGGGAACAGCGCCGGACAAGGTAGCGGATCCCTGGAGCCCCGCCGTGATCCCCAAGGGGGCTCGGCCTGGCCCGCTCCCTGTGTCCCAGGCTGGATTTCCCTAAGCTCCAGTCTCCTGAGCGGGCGCGCCGTGGGGCCTGCGTAACTGCGGGGCAGCCAGAGAACATGTGTCCCAGAGGAACAGGGGACACGCAGTGGGACCGCAGCGGAGCAGACGGGGTGGTCCCCGCGTTCCCGGCCCCCGGGGGAGGGGGGCTGAGGAGTCAGTCCCACGTAGGGACCTTGGGGGGTCACGGGGCTGCAGGCCAATGCAGAAGCCTCCGGGGGCCAGTGGGAGCCAGGAAGGCACAGGGCCGCGGCGGGCACGGGTCACCCTTCGGTTTCCATAAAATCACTTAAGCAGCAACTGGCCTTGAAATTGATCCCTGATCAGAGTCACGTTGGGAGCCACTTGAATCAGCGACACAGCTGTGGGCCGCGGCTCCCCAAGCGGGGTCACCGCGGCCGCGGGCCGAGGGCCGGCTCCAAATAAAAGAGCCTCTCGTCCCTGTTACGTTTCTCTAATATTTGAATTTTACCTAAGATTACTTTTTCCCCTCTATTTAATATATTGTTTTAAATAAAAATTCCTAATAAATCTTGAGACAAATATGTCATAGAAGAGCTTAAAAACCGTGGTGCAATATCTAACAGTCCATAAAATACTCTCCCCAAACGGCCAGAGCTGTGGGGCGTTTGGACCAGAAGCAGTTAACTCCAGGAACGGCATGTTATTAGCTCCTAAAATTAAGAAAGGGCAGTGCTGTTTCATGGCCAGATAATTAAGTACCGTTTTCTCTTTTTTAATTCTATAAAATTAAACTTCCTGTTTTAAAGGTCTGGAGGGGCCTTGGGCAAAGGGTCCGCGGATGAGCCCTAAGGGCAAGGCCAGGCAAACAACAAAGGCCTTATGTGCCCAAACCTTAAAACGCAGGGCTTGGAAAAAACACGCCGCAGTCAGCAAAAAATTGCAGGTCATAAATCAGAGATCCATTTTTTCACATCATTTTAACTAATCCATTAAATCGTGGTGCCCAGGGCTCTATCAGAAACAGAAGCCGCGGCCGCCCCACACCTCCACCTCCCAGTGTCATTCAAACACCCGGAGCAGTGACCCACGTCGGTTCCAGCCTGTCCCGGGCGGGCGGCCCCCATCCTCGTCCTGCTGCCTGAGCCGCGCTCATCCCCGCACGGGGGCCCAGGAGACGGGTCCTGAGGTTGCGCCCTCGGCCGGGACCACTGGCTCCCAGCTCTGGCGGATTCTTCTGCACCGCGCTGAGGAAATGAGGGCGCCCCAGGCACCTAAAGGACACAGACCCCGTCCGCGGGGTGGGTCCGGGGCTGGCAGCCCGGGGAGCCGGTTTAAGGAAGGAGGGGATTGGCTGAGTTCCCAAAGCGTCGCAACCAACACCCACGACCCTGCCGGTGTGACCGAGCAGACTCACCCAGGCGGTCTCCCCCCCGGGTCACCGTTTTCTGTTGTTTAATTTTATTTCACTTTGATTGTCGGGGTCCTGCTGCTTGTGTGTGTAGACGGATTCTTAATGAATTCAAGGCTTTTTGGCAACATAGCTGGCGGGGCCGCCTGGTGGTCGCGGACAAGACGAAGAGGCTGCTGGGGGCATTGTCACTCCGGTCCTGCCATGTCGGCCCTGCCGACAGGGGCCCAGCCCGACCACAGGGCCCCCAGGGCAGCCAAGGCCAGCGCCATGACTCCTGCCTGCCACCCTGAGGGGCAGCGGACCCGCCCATGGTTCTCCCTCTCCGCAGAGAAAGGGCTCCAAAGTTCTGGGCAGGGGCTACGATTCTCCCTTCACTTCGGGGGTGATTCCTCTGGGATGACCCACCTCTCCAGGAGAGCCCCCGACCCCGACCTGGAGCCAGGCTGGGTGAGGCCGAGGGGCTGAAAGTCACTGTGAAGTCCGACGGTGCCGCACCGCAAAGAGGTCTGGGCCGGGGGCTCTTGGGGCCACGGGGGAGCTGGGCTCTGGGGTGTCTCCCATTTGGACGCTGGAGGAGCGCCAGCCAGAGCTCCGAGATGCCCAGAGGCGGCCACCACGCCCGGCTGGCCAGTCCCGGAGCCCCCTCGCCGGCCCCCTCGCCGGCCCCCTCGCCGGCCTTGCCCACGGGCCCCCAGGCGCCGCAGGCTCCTGCCTGCCAGTGCGTTTGTGGAAATGAGTGAGCACATTTTCATAACAAAATACTAGCTCAATCTTAAGAGAAAATTAAGAAGTGTTTTGTGGCTATTGAGATTTGAGCCGAGTCATCAGATGGGAGACACCTGTCAGCAAGGACTCTTACCCCAGATGGCCTCGTAGGTGAACCTCGGCTCCTCTGTCCCCGCAGAGCGCCCTCAGTGATGCCCACTGGGCCGGACTGCACCAAGAGGGGGCCTCGGGGAAGCCAAGTGCTCCCCACTCACACACATGCACACGCCCGTGTTCACTCGTGCCCATACATGCACACTGACGTCTGTGCACACCGACATGGGCTCACACGTGCTCACACACGGGCTGACGTGGGTGCACACGCTAACATACGCTCATACGTGCTCACATGCACAAAACTGACACCCACACCTATGCTCATGCGCACTAACACACACACACCCTTGTTGTCTTCACGTGGAGACGTGCGCTATCCCGTCCTGTTGACCAAGGGCCACACGTAGCTCTGACTCAGCACCCCGCGTTCCCAGCCCTCAGCCGCCTGGTGGGTGGGCAGCCCTGACGACCGCACACTCACACTCCAGCACCACCCTCGGGGCTGCTGCTCAAGTGAGGGGCAGAGGGAACAGCGTGAAGTCTGCTCCCTTCCAGGGGCTGATAGAGGAGGAGCCACCTGGGGCAGGGGTCCCCGAGGAACAAAGCAGTGCATGGAAACACGCCGTTTCCGTGACGCTGGACAGCAAGAGAAGGGTCAGAGAGAGGTGAGCGGGCGGGACCCTGGGTCCTTCTCGCTCTGCAGGAGGGACCCCTCTCCCGAAGGACTGGAGTGATGTGGGAACGGACAAGCCCCGGGGCCTCTGCCCTGGACGCCAGTCCCACACTGTGGGCCTCTCCGAAGGGGCCGACCGTCAGCTGGAGGGGACACACCCCTGATAGGCGGTTCCCCACAGGCAGGTTTATTAACATGAAATGTCGCACAGATTTTCTCAGAGCAAGCTTTTGTGTATTTCACGGGTCACTTAGTTTTAAAGGCACGTTTGTAGGTGCATCAGACAACGTGGGAGGTCTGCGGTGTGTCTGTGGCTGCTGGCGCTGGCCGGGAGGGGCTGCGTGGCACCCGCCGCAGGGTGCTGAGGGCTCCAGTGTGTGGGGACCGTGGCCACAGGCCCAGCGACGGCTTGGAGTCAGTGTGGCTGCGCAGAGACGCTGTGTGCCCTGCCCCCCACATCAGTGATGGCATTTTCTCTCCAGACTGGGAACTGTGCCACCGAATCAAACTCAGTGCCTCCCGCCAGTGGCGTCTGGAGGGCCTGTGGAAGTGGGTGTCCAGAGAGAGGAGGGCCCTCTGGGACTCCGTCCAGGCCCACGAGCTCCTGTTAGCAGCACAGGTCAGCTGCAGACCGCTGGGGCTCCCTTACAGGGACCGGGTCAGCCCATCACCACAGCTCCCTGTGGCAGGTGGTCCCACCGAGGGGCCCTAGGGCTCAGCGTCCCCCAGGGGTTCCTGCAGGGGCCACCCAGTGCCCGTGGCAGAACCGGTCCCAGACCGTAGGGAGGGAGACCAGTCCAGCAAGCAAGCCAGTGCCCTCCAGCACTTTAACTGTCAACAGCCAGCAGACGTTGCCACATCTGCAGGTCGTTTCAAAGACGATCAATCAGGAACCTTCCAGACTGGCGCCCTGCCAAGGCAGAGAGAGAGGCTGAGGACCGCAGGAGGCGCGGCGGCCCCATGTCCAAGGTGGCCTGGGAGCCGGTGGTGGTGGGACGAGGGGAGAAATATATTAGATTTGTCTCCAAGGAGAATTTGTGGTCAGCGTGGAGCGGGAAGTCTGTAGCGTAGGAATGTGCTGTTGGTGACGGGCGTGTCTACGTTAAGGGCTGCTGGTTGGAGGGTCCCTTGGCTGCAAACACAGCTCAGAGGGGACCTGATCCAGAGGGCCGAGGTGAGAGGACCCAAAGGGGTCAGCAGGTCTGGGCCTTTCTGGTTATGCACGGGGGAAACTGAGGCCAACCAGGAGGTGACACGAATGTGACTGGGCAGCCCCAGGACTAGGATTCACATGTCCCCACCCAGGGAGCCCAGACAGAGGCACACCCAGGCATAGGACCCAGACAGACGACGCTGCCAGCATGACCACGAGGTCACAGGTCATGGCCACGTGGCTGGGGTGTGCCCCTGGGAATGGGGACAAGACTGAACAACCCGCGCCATTCCCCACCACATGCTCTGTGAGGCCCAGTTGCTGGTGGGGACAGTACACAGAAGCTCCAAGCCCACCTGTCTTCCCAGAGCATCTCTTTCCCTTGCAGTCTTAAATTCTAAAGCCCCCGATGTGTCTGCTTTAAAGGAGCCGACCTTCAACTGTCATCACCATCGTGAACCAGCTCCGCATAAGCCCCAAGCACTCTGTGAAGGGAGACCACTGGCTGAGTCCAGTTTTTACAGATGAGGAAACTGAGGCAGAGAAACTTGTCAAACACCACACAGCTCAGTCAGCGGCAGGACTCACATCACACCCAGGAGCCCACCTCCCCCCGGGGCTGCTGCTCAGCCTTCTCTGAGAGAAGGGACATGGGACTACAATCAGAAGAGTGACCAGGAAGAGGAACAAAGAGAAGCAAGAACCCAGGAGTGAGAATTTACCCCCCAGATACAGGATCAGCAGCCCCACCCCTGGGAGACAAGCAGTTCACATACAAAGGACCAGGAATAAAATGGCATCAAACCTCATGGTACCTGGAGATGAGAGGACAGACAGGGGAGCAGCCCTTTCTGAATTCTGCAGGGAGGTGATTGGCACTTAGATCGGGTGTGCAGGCAAACCCACAATCAAGGGTGTTGGGAGAATACAGATAACTTCAAAAATCAGAAGGGTTTACTTCCACCAACCCTTTTCAGAAAGCTGCTTAAGGATGTGCTCCAGGAAACCAAGGGCATAAACAAACAAACAAACAAAAATTTTTTTTAATTAAAGTAAATGAGGTGGGGGGGCACCTGGGTGGCTCAGTGGGTTAATCCTCTGCCTTCAGCTCAGGTCATGATCCCAGTATCCTAGGATGGAGCCCCTCATCGGACTCTCTGCTCGGCAGGGAGCCTGCTTCTCTCTTTCCCTCTGCTGCTCCCCCTGCTTGTGTGTGCTCTCTCGATCTCTCTCTCTCTCTCTCTCTCTGTGTTAAATAAAGAAATAAAATCTTTTATAAATAAATAAATAAGGTGGGCCATCCAGGAAACAAGGAATGTAAAACAGAAGAGAAGCAGAGGCATTCCCAAGACAGCCACTGCACAGGGGGCCGAAAGTCAGGAGAGGTTACTTGCTGTGAATCTGGACCACTCTGCTTTGCGTCCCTCCCACTGGAATTAGACTAACACTCGCCTTCTCTCCCAAATGTGTCCTGAGTAGGAAAACACCTAATGAGCAGCCAAAACAGTGTGGAGAGGAACAAGGAAGGATCCAACAGGACAGCCCCAAGGAAACTAAGGAAATGAACAGAAGGCAGATGCATTTGGCCCTTTTTAGAGAAATGTTAGCTCTTGAGGATACTTAAGGCTCAATTAGCAGCAGCTGCATGGAAACTGAGGCAAATGAAAATAGGAGGCAGTTGTCAGTGCCGGCGAAACCAGGAGTTGTTTCAGGAAAGAAACGGAATCCTGGTTCTTCCGTGGCCCGGCTGCAACGTTAGCCGCACGTCTGCAAGAAAGCGAACCTGAGAACAGACACGCTAACAAGTGATTGAACTGACAGGTGAGCGTCTAGAGGGTTCAGACTCCCCCTCCGGCAGCACCAAGTGGAGAGGAAAGCTTTAAAACTGGAGAGCTCTCTTCGCAATAAACGCTATAAAGCTGTCATGAGCTACGAAGATGGACATAGAGAAAACTGAAAGAGGCAGAGGAGCTGTTTCTGGGGAGTCGATGAGAAGTGGGGGGTGTCGCCTGTCATCCTTATTAGCCTTCTACTCTATGCCTGCGTCTCTTTGACAGAACATTTCCCGTGTAAGTCTGAGGCAGCACGAACAGTCCGCGCCCACCTGGGATCCCACCCTCGGAAGCACAGAGACGTCCCCACGCTCTGCGGCCCACAGAGGCCCCCGGATGGGAAGCTGAAGACGTGGAAAACCAAGCCAGGTCGCTGGGAGGTCGGACGGAGCATCTGAACAGCACCCCAGCAGCCGGCCTCGCAGGAACACAGCGGGGGTGAGGCTGCCTCTCCTGGGCCTGCCGTCTGCTGCACTGAGCGGGGCACACAGGCCCATCGCAGACCACAGGCCTCCGTCACCTGCCTGCTTGTCCTGCTGCCTCTCCCCCTGGATCAAGGAGCCGTGGTCCATCGCTGTGCTGGTCCTGCTGTGGATTCCAGCCCTGGGAAAAGGAGGGTGGTGATGTTCTTCCTGGGATGCCAGAGGCCAGGCCAGCCAGCCAGTCAGGGCCAGCCCCCTTTTAACCCATTCCTGGAAGCCACTGAGCTCCGGCTGGCGACCAGTGACAGCTGCTCTGTGTGTGCAGTTGTGCACTTCTCCACGTCTGACGGCCGTCCCGGGTTCTGTGGGAACTGACGGGACCATGGGTCCCTGCCCAGTCTGTAGGGTCCAGCACAGACCCTTCCCCTCCAGTAGCCCAGTGCTCCCTCCAGTCCTTTGTGTGAAGGGGCCACACGGCCACAGCCTGCAATGGGGCCTGGGCTTCCTGAGCGGGGACCAGGGCCAAAACACAAATGTCAGAGCCCCACACAATCGCAGCCCCGCACCGTCCTCACTTGGGGCAGGGCTTGTGGTGAGGACAGGTCTGTGCGGACCACAGGTGGGCTCAGAGCTGAGCCTTTGGTCCTGGTGTCCACAAAGACCCTCTAGTAGCTTTTGGGGACCGGACCACCAGCTCCCACTCCTGGGATTGGCACTGGTTTTGCACCCTCCTTAGCAATGCTGTTCTCTCCGGGAAAGGCTAGCGCTCTTCCTGGCGTGTTTGTATGTGTGCGCACAGGTGCGTGTGCATGGCTGCACATGCCTAACGGTGTGTGCTTGTGCGCACGCCTGCACGCCCGCATGCTCAGTGAGGTGTCAGGAAACAGTGCGCAGTGAGGGGCAGACAGAACTGGTTCGCTCGTCACTTCCGATAAGGCTCCGTCACAGCGCGCTCAAGTCCATGAGGGAAGATGGTGAGCCGGGAACCCTCCTGCGTCCACGAGCCTCCCTCATAGGGGGTCCCCCCGAACCTCCTGCCTCTCCCAAGAGGCCAGGGTCCTCCGCCGCCTGCAGAAGCTGGCATCCTGCAAAGTGGGCCCCTTCTTTATGCACTTCTCGTGACAGCTGGGAATTCTGGCTTCTTAAACCAAAACAATGGAAACACTCAAGCGGAGGAGACACCCCATCGCAAGGCTGCCGTGGTGTGACTGGCACCGGCCAGGAGGACAGTGACGTCACTTACCTGGAAACTCATGCCTGTGGGTCTTGGCCCTGAGACCTGGGAATCTGGCGGGGGCTCTCCAGAGGCCCCTCCTCCCTGGCGTCACCTTGTCCTCCGCAAGCCAGGCTCTCCCACGACGGGTGGGCTCAGAGGGGACCCACACTGCAGCCCAGCCCTGGGGGAAGGGCAACCCCACGTCTGCCTTCCTCTCCCCACTCCCGGCTCACTGCAGGAGCGCTCTGGGCAGGCCCACATTCCAACACTGCTCGCTGCGGCCTGGTGTTGAAAGATGGCACAAATGATAAATTAAATGAGAGGAAATGGCTGAGGGCCCCATTCATAACCCAGAGGCCAGGGCGCCGGGCCCAGAAATCTCCCCAGCAAGTGCTACAATGCTCATAAAGGTCCAATTCACACCACGTGCCCAGCCTCCAACCGGCCCACTTGGGAGATACCCCCACAGCTGGGGGGGGGCAGCTGAGAGACAGAGGCTGGGGTTGGGGCTGGGGGCTGGGGGCTGGAGTCTGGAGGCTGGAGGACAGACTGGGGGACAAGGCTGAGGGATGGAGCCTAAGGGACAGAGGCTGGAGGCTGGGGGCTAGGGACTGGGGTACAGAGGCTGGAGGACAGACTGGGGGACAAGGCTGGGGTCGCATATGGACTTGCCTTTGCCCTATTGTCCCACAGAGGCGTTTCTGTCCTTCTCCCCACTTTCTTATCCAAACAGGAGGTGCATGGTCACCCCACGAGACCCCCACCTCTGTCCTGGTCTCCTTGCCTCTCTGGAATCCCGGCCCAGGTGTGCACAGAAGGGCTAATTAAAATGTGTGATGGGGGCAGGCCCCTCCTGAGTGGCACATTTTGGGGATAATGACTTCAGGCACACAGGAGATGCCAGCACTGTGCACACGGGGGTGGGGAGCAGAGGGCTCCATCACCCTCCCAAACACACTCTGGCCCTCTTTATCTTCCTCCTAGGTCCACACCCAGGACACGGTTTTGCTCAGACTCAGAGATCACAGCTGTGCCCCTGCTCTCCCCCACCAGAAAACACAGCTAGGCCATAGGTGCGAGAACCTGAGGCCACCAAACGCCACATGGGTAACCAGCACGGGACGGGGCTGACCGCCGGCAGAGCTCGGGCAGAGCAAGGTCAGAGACTGTGAGCCAGACAGCGTGGGCAGAGTGTGGGCCGAGCCCTGCCTGAGTCTCTCCAGTCACATAATGTGTGTTTTCCTCCGTCAGTTCTGAACGGATCGTGTCGGGGTCAGGGTGGGTCTGTCAGGGTCCCCCCTCCCTGCCATGTCCAGGCGACATCTGGATCCCAGGGTGTCCCAGAACCATGGGGGGAGGGGGCAGGGGACAGCTCTGGCCTCAGGTGGGTGCCTGCGGATGCCTGGGTTCCTGGCTTTGAGGTCCACTCGCGGGTGGCCTCCCGGCCTGTCAGCCAGCTCCCCACTCTGAGCGGCAGCCTAGCCACCCCCACCCTATCGCTTCAGGCTTCTGGCATTCAGGGGACGGCCCCGGGCGTGCTCCACCCCACCTCCCTCTGCCCCCTTCCCGCCTGCCCCACACTGGGCCAGGTGACCTGGGGCAGACTGACAAGGGAGGGTCCAGCTCGGTCAGACTCCCCGCACCCATGACCCCCTCTATGAGCACCTCGCCAGCCGTGTCCAGGGCAGCAGAGGTGGGGACGGGCAGCCCCCACACCGTCGGCCCCCAACAGAGAGGCCAAGACCCCCCACCTTGATCGTCCTTGGTTCCCCGGGCTCACCCTGGTCCATCTCCTCGGCTGTGTGCTGTTCATGTCCTACTGGCCAGTTCTCAAGCTGAGAACATCCCTGCTCCCTGGGCTGGGCAATCCCATCACCCCGACTGTGAGCACAATTCCCCTGGATGGGGGCTCCCACAAGCCCAAATGTCTGCTGGCTCGAGCGGCCGGGCCGGGCCGTGGGCACCAGCCTTGACAGGCACGCTGAGCTCTGAGCTGCACCTGCTGCCGCGTGACATTCTGGGCCGCAGGGACCCTGCACCGGCCGGTGCATCAACCCCAGGAACCCGTCTCTTCCTGAATCTGGATCTGGAGGCTGGAGTCCGAGACCCAGGCACCAGCGGGCCTGCTTCCTCCCAAGGCCGCAGCCACTGGCAGGGGCTGGTGGTCCTTGGCGCCCTGGGGACAGGCTTCTCTGCATCCCCCAAAGCTCTGTCATCTTTCCATGCTTCCCTGCGTGTGGTCGGTGTCCCGCTCTCCCCTTAGACATTGTGGGATTGAGGGCCACCCTGATGACCTCGTCCTAACCAACCTCATCCCTAAAGACCCTCTTTCCAAATAAGGCCTCGTTCTAAGACACGAGAGGCTAGGATTTCAAGGTGGGAACTTCCGGGGACACGATTCAGCCCCAACAGATGCTGGGGCTCCTAGGGCTCAGAGGGCACGCCATTGGGGGTGCCGGCCTTCGGGTAGCAGCGAGCCAGACAAGCTGCAGGCCAAGCTCCCGGTCGAAGGGTCTCAGCGTGAAGCCAACAGCCCCCCCCCACCCCGCCCCGCCGTCACAAGGTTTCTGCCATGCGGATAACAGAAGAGCTTCTGTGTGCACGGGGCCCTGGCCACTGGGCCCGTGGAGGGTCCACACCATGGCTCCTCCCGTCAAGGCCAAGGTGGGCCCAGTGGCTCCATGCGATAACGGGCCCAGTCATCTGGACTTTCCATTTCCTGACCAGGGGGCGTTGGGTTACAGTCGCAAACTCGGACTTCAAGAGCAGCCATAAAACAGAGCCCCTGAGCATGGTTCCTGCTTGTTTTCCAACATTAGCAGCTCATCTGATACGTGCTCTAGGGTTCCGGCTTCCCAGCCGTCAGGGGCACGCGGAGCCCCGGCCGGCCGGCTCGTGTGTAATCGCGTGCGCGGCTCCGGCCCCAGAGATCACAGACACAGATGTGCACGCTCGCGGCTTTCATTATCCGCCGTATTGGGTTTATCCGCCTTTTCTGCCCGAAAATCCTCCCGCATAAAAGATGAAGAGCGGGTTCCCAGCGGGCTTGCCATGGCTTAACCTCGCGGCGGAGGGTCAAGGGCACAGCAGACCCTGCTGCACACGGGGGCCCATACACGGGGACCAACCCCGGCTCTGCCCGGGACGGAGGGTGCTGTGCCCGCTCCGACTCCGCGTCATTCATCGCGTCCCACGGGCTCCGGCCCTCGGTGCCATCGGCAGCTCCTGCTGCTGTTCCCGGCGGGCGCGGGCAGGCGTGTGCCACAGCTGAGCCGGCACGGCGCGTCCCCAGTGCTCCCGTCCAGGTCACAGGGCCACCATTCCAAGCCTGGGGACTCGACTCTACGCCAGGCTCTCCGGGGGTGGCAGCGGGGGCTGCTGGAGCACCTGCGTTTAGGGGCTGAGACGAGACTGTTGGATGCCGTGACGCCAGTACACGGACGTTGGTCCAGACCCACTGCCTGCAACACCGGCCGGAGGGGCTGTCACATAACTGGCTCCGGTGATTGAGAGGCACAGGCTGTCCACCCGGGGTGGGGACCGCAGCCCACAGTGCAGGGCATTTCCCACAACATCCGGACCTGCCTGCTCAGCCCACCGCCCGCAGGCTCGGGGCCGGGGTCCACATGGCTGAGTCTCCCACGCCCGCAGAGCTGTCCTGGGCCACCACCCTGCCCTTGCGGAGCCCACACCAGGCCCCACATGCTGCCCCTCAAGGGCACCAGCCCCTCTATCCCGCACTGTCTCTAGAGCACACTACATGTCTGGGGGCCCATTTGTTCCCAGCCTGGAACGCTGTCCCCAACCACCCTGGCAGGTGCCACCTCACACCTGCCTGGGCCTCCTTCTCATGGCACAGGTCACCCTGCCAGCCTGCACCCCTTCTGTTACCCTGTGCCCCAGCCTCAACTCAGCCCTGCCTGAAACACAGCCCCTGACAGACTTCTCTTGTCCCCCAGTCCCTGCCTTGTGTCCCCAACCCTTGTCCCGTGTCCTCAACCCCTGTCTGTGTCCTGGGTTCATATCCTGTGTGCCCCAGTCTCTGTCCTATGATGACACCCACAGCCTCTGGCCACATTAAACATAGTGAGGTCTGGGCCTTCCCTACAGACCAGCAGGGACACACAGAGGACAGGCCTGTGAAGACAAGGAGATATCTTGTGCATGCCAGAGGGAGGCGTCAGGGGGCACCAACCCTGCTAACACCCTGACATTGGGCTCCTGGCCTCCAGAACTTTCAGCCCTGCTTCCCAGTGGACGGTCTTGAATTTTGGTTCAGAAAACCTAGTGCACCCAGCTCTGGAAAGGAGGCACTGGGAAGAGGCAGGGAGGAGCCCGCAGAGGCCAGGCCTGTGTGTGCCGGGCGGGAGGAGCACAGCAGACCCTGCCGTGCACCCCGGGCCCTGCAGCCATGCAGGGACATGGAGAGAGGATGCTGCCCTCGCTGCGTAGAGGCCCCTGGCCCCACGGGGTTGGCAGTTTTAGAAACCGGGGGGTTGAACGCCGCTAGCCCAGTGCTCTGTCGATCACAGACGGTCCCAGAACCCCACGGCCTGTGCGAGCCCCTGCACGCATTCACGTCGACCCACTGGCCTGGGGAGGGTTTTCTCCCGACACAGAAGGGTTAATGACCGATTTGTTCCTCTTTTCCTGTACATAATCAATATTTCTTTTTGAATATATTTGCCCCCATCAGCAGGTCTGAGTGCTAAGCACTAGGGATGCTGGGTAAAAACTGTATCCCTTGAGGCGTCTGGGTGGCTCAGTGGGTTGGGGCCTCTGCCTTTGGCTCAGGTCATGATCTCAGGGTCCTGGGATCGAGCCCGACATCGGGCTCTCTGCTCGGCGGGGAGCCTGCTTCCCCCCGCCCGCCTCTCTGCCTGCTTGTGATCTCTGTCAAATAAATAAATAAAATCTTTAAAAACAAAACAAAAACGCATCCCTGTTCTCCGGGAAGGTGAGTCTGGCAATAAAGACGCCATCCCCTGAGAAATGACACGGGGACCAGCCCCAAGAGCCCAGACCCGCTGCTTGCCGGTCCACACCTCAGCCTGCTGACGCCTCGATCATAGACGTCCCAGAATAAAGTGGCTTCAGTGTCCCCTCTCCAAACAACCCCAGAAGGAACCTACCTGCTCACCTTCTTGCCTCCTCTCCCGGACAGTCCGGCCTCAGCGGGGCCCTGAGCTTCCGGTCCCTCCCACACCCCCCACGCCTGGGCATCTCTGGACAATGTCTACCTGCTCTTCTGATCCAAGCCTGCTGGGCACTCCCCACACTGGCCTGGAAGTCCCGGAGGGCCGGGCAGCGTGCGCTCAGCATCCCGGGGAGGAGGGCAGGAACAGGTGTGGCTGCCCCGCGGGCCTGGCCCTACTTCTAGTGAAGGTCTCCCTCTGGCCAGAGCTGAGGGTTCTGTGAGTGACCGACTTCCCAGCCGCACGCTTGCAGCAGGCAGAGGGAGGGACCCACCCCCGCCCCCACAAAAGCCTGCCGTGGACCCTGCAAGGAAGCCGCCAGGCCACACGAGCGTGGGGCATCCCTCCTGCACGGGGACCACCAGCTGTGGGGTCCGGGTCCTGGCCCGCCTGGCTCACGGCCGTCGTGGGCTCCTGTGCTCCACGAGGCCACCCCACGTCTGCAGCCAGAGCCCCCACACAGCTGTCCTTCGGAAGCCGCATCTGCGAGCCGCATGTGGGCCGCTGATCAGCAGAAGCAGGCCCAGGGGAGGGAAGACCCCGGCGGGCGGCAGTAAAGACCCTCCCCACCCCTGGACACGTTCACAAGAGAATCCTTATTGGGTGTCATAAAAATATCACGCCTGCCCTCCAGAGATTTATAATGTCATAAAATGTAAACAAACAGGTTTTTAGATCAAAGTTGCATGAATAACAGACGCGCAAGCTTCTGAGCAAAGTTAACAAATCGGAGATTTCTCGGCTGAAACTGCTCCGGCATTGGCCCTTCCCAGCCTCCGGGCTGAGACCGGGGAGCGGCTCCCCAGGCTGTGGCTAGGGGTGCAGCCTGGCCTTCGGGAACCCCGGGGACCACCCGGCCCCCACCCAGCCACGGGGCCATGCTGGGGGCCCGCGTCCTTATTGCCCCCAAGTCTATGCCGGGCTGGCGGTCCCGGGAGGAGCATCGGGACACGGAGCCAAACTGTGAGCCACCTTCATCGTCCTGCCTTTTGAACTAGAGACTCGCCCTGTGTTTCTCCTAAACTGCAACCAGAGGCCGTCCCGGCCCTCGCTCCCCTTCATCTAACCATCCGAAATCCGACCTCCTTAGGGCCGCAGAGCAGCTCATCAGTGCCCGGGGAACCTCCTGTGCACCCCCGGGGCTGTGTCCACGTACCGAGAAGGGCGGGGTGTGCACGTGCTCTTGGGCGCTCAGAGACGGGACTACAGAACCCACGGCTCTCCCCGTCAACCCACGGCTCTCCCCGTCCACCTACAGCTCCTCCCGGACACAGGGCGCACCCACCCCTGAGGACGACCAGTGTCGGCCCGGCGGGCCACAGGGGTTTCCGGGTCTGAGCCTTCCGTCCCCTCGGGGCCTGATCTGCGTCTAGGGGTGGTTGCTGAAGGCAGTGAGGGCCGTGGCCAGACTTCACAAAGCAAAACAGAGTGCACAATTACACTTGCAGTTTAGACAAGCAACAAACAACTTTTTAGCTTGAGACCCCCGAAATATCGCACAGGACACATTGTGACAGATTGAATTATTCCCCCCGAAAAGCTAGCAGGAGCCCAAGCCACCAGGACCCCAGAGTGTGACTACTGGGAAGTAGGGCCCCTATGGGTTCCCCAAGTGAAAGTGAGGTTGTTGGAATGGGCTCTGAGCCCGTCTGACCCGAGTCCTATGAGAAAGGGGGATGGGGACATGCACAGAGGGACGCCCACGCGAGGACACGGCACAAGGACAACCGTCCACGGCCAGGGAGAGAGGCCTCCGAGGGAACCAGCCCTGCATGTCTGTGGGGTCTGTTAGGACCCCCAGCAAACTAACTCGCGTGGTTATGTGACACGGTTCATGGCTTTGAACTCACACTTCACCAGCACGCACAGCCTGCCCGTCCCCCTCCCTCGCTGGAGAGTAGCGTCAAGAGCCACGAGGCAGCTCTGGCGAGAGACCTGCCCCAGGGCCCAGCACAAGCCTCGGGCTCTTCCTGGGCCACTGCTTGGCTCTGGGGACAGGGGCTTCTACGTGGTCTGTCCCTCTGCCGGCCATGGGCACCCCAGCCACCTTATCAGGATATGAGGCCGAGCCCAGCAGCTTTGCCTTAGGCTCTCCGTGATATTCTAGGTTTTCCTGAGCCGGGGAAACAGAGGTTGGCTGGCCGTGGGCTCCCGGTCTGGGAGCATCTAGTCTGGACAAGAGACACCTGCTCTGAATCACATCCAGCCCACAAAGACGCTGCTGCTGCCATTCTCCCCACACAGCGTGAGGACAGACAGCCGTGTGAGGGGTGCTGGGGAGCCGACAGAGAACTCGGAACAGCACCTCCTCCCCAGCACCCCCACACACAGCAGCGCAGGCCCCTGACCTCCACTATGGGGCTCCAGTGAGCCCCCCAGCAGTAAAGACAGCTGCGGTTCTGGGAACACACCTCCGGGATCTGGATTTCTGCCCTCGAGCTGATTTGCATTCCACGTTTGTTCCGAGGAGTAGAAACGCGGTCTGTCTCCCCCGGGGGGTCTGCAAGCCTGGACCCAGCCCAGCCCGAGCAAGCGGGCGGCCCCGAGTCGGGAGGCCTGGCCACACACCGCACGCGTGCAGACAGGCCCCTGTGCACCCCCAGACTCTGTGTGCAGACATGCAGCCCGGGCTCCCGGCCCCGCACACGGGCAGCACATGCACGGCAGCCGCACACACCGGGAAGCCCGCCTCCCAAACCCTGCAGCCGGGGAGGTTGCCGTGTCTACACGGGAGTGGACCAGCCACGAGCGCACCTTCCCGCATGGGCCGGGCTCAGAGCCCCGAGGAGTGGCTGCATCTTCCATGGGGGCCGCCGTGGGTGACCATATTCCCAGTGTGCTTGTCTAAAAATACCTGCTTTCCGAGGATTTCGACTCCCTGCCTGAGAACACAAACGCATTTCCTTAGGGCGGGGACATGAAACCAGAAACACGTTGAGTGATCCGGGGGCTTCCTCCGCCGGACAGTCTTCGGCCCTAGCGCGACGGCGTTCCTCTGGAATTTCAAACACCGGCTGGGCCGACGCGAGCGGGGTGTTTGGTCTCCCAGACCGTAAAGATCAGAGACCATAAACCTGTTTCTTAAATGTTTCAAAGCATAACACTGACACCGAGCTTCGCTGTAAAACAATCTGGGAAACGTCGTGGCGTTCAGAGTGTTTACGCGGCGTGGCGAATCGCGGCCGACACCGGGCACAGGGGCCCTCCAGGCCACGCCGCCACGGGTCCCAGCCCTCACCGGGAGGGCCCACTGGGCTGTGGTGCTCCGGGCCCCAGGACGGCTTGTGCGTCTCCCAGGGAGTCCACGTTCCTGAATCCGGTGGCTGATCCGTGGCTGGTTTGCACAGACGGGGCAGGGGCTACGGAACAGTGGACACCCGTGTCCCCAGGACTGTGCGGGACCGTGCAGCGTGTGGGAACGCGCTCCTGCTCCCGTGGGCTCGTCTCTGTCTCCCGTTTGCGACCAACGGAGACACTTCCCTTACTTCCCGCTCTTGCCTAGACGAGCTGTGGTGCTAATACAGTAAGAGAGACCCGCGACTTTCCTCCCCACGGCCTGGGTCACACACCAGGCACCGCCTGTCCCCAGGACGTGCCCCTGCCCCCGGGAGGGAGGGGCTGCTCTGAGTCCCACTTCTGCCTAATTCTTCCCAGCAGAGAAAATGCCCAAAAGACACGCCCGCCCGCTGTCTAAGACCCATCTTGGTGAGCGCGTCTCGGACACCCGAGAGGCTCCAGGAAGTGGCTGTGGAAAATCCTACAACAGGCCCTACTGCCTGAGACCCCAGCCCCTCCCCCGCCCTGGCCGCCAAGAGGATGCTCGGTCCCCGTTTCCCACACCCAAGGGAGGCGCGTCCACCCCCTTCCTGCAGCCGCGTGGGGTCCCCTGGGAGCGGAAGCCGGACCGTTGCACGAAGTCCCTCCCCCACCGATGGGGATGTGCGTCTGCCCGGGGGCAGGGGGTCCAGGGCAAGGAAATGCAGCTCCTCACGCCTCCCCCCGGTAACGGGGAACACGTGGGAGATGTAGTTCCACAGGAGCTTTTCCAAGTGGAGACGACCCCAGACTCCCATTTGCTCCACGTCCAGCCGCTCATTGTCCCAAGCAAAGAAGAGCATGAACGATCCTGTGAAAGGTAAGACCCGCGCGGACACAGTACATACAGACGGCCCCGGGGAACTTCTCTTACCGACCCACGCGGGCTCCTGGCTGCACGGAAGGACCCGGGGCCTCGGGACGTCTTGTCCCTCCTCCGCTCAGGTGGGGACAACAGCCGTCTTGTTTGCAGGCGCGGCACGAAGCCCAGAGGAGAGAATTGCGGGGCCCAGGGCCATGTCCCTGCGGGAAGGTGGGCCAGGACTCACCTGATGCTGGGGCAGGGGCTGGTCCCGCGGTGGGACTTCCTGAGCTCCTTCCAGAGGCTCGGAGGGAACGCGTGGCTTCACCGTCCCCAGGGTCCAGAGGTGCCTGCACTCCCTGACTCGTGCCCTCATCACTCTGACCCCTGCTCCCATGGCCCCACCGCCCCCAACCCCCAGCTCCCTCTTCAGGGATGATAAAGGGCCCACCCGGGTCCCCGGGACCCACCACGCATCTAGCACAGCCCCATCGGCGAAGTCCCTTCTGCCGTGAAGCTCCGTGCTCACACCCCTGTGTGACGGGTCACTCTCTGGCGGACCATGCTCCTCTTGGCACGGGCTCGGGGCCTCTGCTCCCTGCGTCCCCCCCCATGGGCATCCAGGTGGGGTGGGGTTTGAGCTTTGAACCTTGGAAGGGACACGTTTCCTTCTGGTCGGCTGTGTGCGTTGGGGGACGGTGTCCAGGAACGCTGCCCAGCAGGGACACGCCGCAGGCAGGCATGGTGGACACGTGCGGTGTGAGGGGCTGGGGCAGGGGGCCCAGGGAAGGTCAGTCCTGAGGTAGGGGGTGCGAAGGCTCCCCACATGCACACCCTTGAGTCCCCGTGCCCCTGCCACCCTCGTCCAGCTGCTGAGCCCCCGGCAGAGAGAGGAGAGAAAAGGAGCCCATACCTGAGGACAGTGCTGAGCCCCGGGGGTCCTGACATTCTGTCACCGCCGACGAGGGGCCTGATTGGAGTCCTCCGAGCCCAGCTCACGGGGACCTGGGGCAGAGAGGACAATATGGGACCCGCCCTGTCATTCCCCACACGGAGGGTCCCGTCGTCACCCGTGTGTAGGTGAGCCCAGCGCCCCAACCCTGGCCCACGTGGTGCTGATGGCTGCCGGTGGTCCCACTCAGCACTGTGTTCCAGACACTCAGCGGCTGCCCTGGTCACCAGCCACCGCAGGGACACGGGACGCCATGGCCCTCGGACCCCGGAGCCAGGACCGGCGACACACCTTGGAGAAGCCTTGGCCGGGCAGCCATCCCTGGGATTGGGCAAGGCATGGGGGGCTGAGGGGGACTCCCCGGGAGACCACAGCCAATGCCCCCACAGCCCTGTGACCAGGCTGGAGACGGGAAATGAGGGGAAGTCAATGGTGTTCCCAGGGAGATCCCGGGGGTCCGGGTCCCCACAGAGGCGGGGGCGGCACCCATCAGGACAACAGAGCAGCTCGGGGCTGTCCTTGTGGAGGCAGAGCTGCACACATGCCGCACCCCTGCCCGGAGAACCCCGACCGGCGCCCCTGCGGGCGCGCACCTGCTCTGCGGCAGACAGCCGGCTCCCTGCCCCAGCCCGGGCCTCGATCTGGAGGACGGCTCTGGGTCGGGCCAGGGTCTTCGGCGTCATCCCGGGCTCTGCGTCTGTTCTCTCCGCACACCCTCCACGCCACGGTCAGCCAACGTCCAGGACGGCCTGTCACCGGGCCCCCGCCAGCCGTAGCTGTGTTCCTGTGTTCGTCCCCTCGCTGCCCGGGAAGACTCAGCCTGACCCGCCATTCCTCGTCCGGCAGTCACGCGTCGCCGGTTTCCCAGGTTCCAGTTTCCTGACTCCGCCCCTCCTGCCTGGAGCCTCGTGGGCCACAGGCTCGGGTCCCCAGACATCAGAGAGGCCAACCCCAGAGGTCAGAGGTGGGGGGACCTGGGCCTGGGGTCCCGCCTAGGACCGCCCGCTGCAGTGGCGGCCACTTACCACCAGGGGGCTCCGGGCATGAGGCTTCCCGGGCGTGGGATCCGGGGCCGGGTGCAGGGCTGGGCACAGAGCTGGCTTTTCTCCCCCCATTTGCCTCTGGGCCTGTCGACTGGCTCTCCCTGAGGTGCGGGTAGTGGGGAGCGCCTGTCACTCCGCGGCCGGCAGAATGGGGAGCAGGGCTGCACAGAGGCGTCCCCGGGCCGCCTCCTGCCCTGTTCCTGTCTTCCACCTGACCTCTGTTCCAAGGGGTTCTCCACTGTAGTTGCCCCCAGGAACGCAGGGACGGCGGCACCGCCTATGGGCATCCCTGCAGCACTGTCCCTCAGAGCCTCCATCTCTCAGGACACAGCCCGGCTCCCCTCACCCCTGCCTGGATGCCACACTAGCCTGCTCCTGGCTCAGCTCAGCAGAAAAACCCGTTGTCCTCCACTCTCCAGGCCGTGTCGGGGCCCAGGGGGCGGGGGTCCAGCTGCCTTGCGGCCGCCTCCCCCTTGTCACCTCGGAGAGACCTCGCTTGTTCACAGTGAGCTCGAAAGCATGGCCTCCAGGGACCTACAGAAAAGTGTCCTGGAACTCTGGACAGACAGGAGGGGGACCAGGGACAGGGACACAGGAGTCTTCACGTGCTGGGGTCTCTGGCTGCAGCTCTGGCTGGGAAGACACAAGGGGAGGGCTGTGGTCATATGGGGGTGGGGTCTCCGAGGCTGTGCCCGGGGCTTCATCCACGGCCAGGAGGGGGTGCGCGGGGCCGATGGGATGGGAGCCCGGAGCCCCAGACTAGGCTGTGGGTATGGGTATGGGTATGGGTATGGGTATGGGTATGGGTATGCTCTGCCCAGTCAGCCGTGTGGCTGGTCCTCCCTCTCCAAGGAATGAGCAAAGCCGGGGACAGAGATGGGCATCATGGGCTCCAAAGCGTCCAGCTGGCGGGAGACCAGGGCACTGCACTTGCAGCCACACCCCAGGCCCGGGCCGAAACCCCGGCAGGTGCCGTAGTCGTGAAGCCTGGTGCGGTCCTGAAGCAGGGGTGGCCAGAAAGGAGGGACCTAGGGGTCTGGAGCCAGGCGTCCCCCACTTCCCGGCTGTGTGACCCTAGGCAGATTGCCTAACATCTCTGTGCCCACCTCCCAAGTGGGGCAGCTGTGGAGCGGGGATGAGGTAGCTAATGTGCACACAGGTGCGGTGAGAGGGACAGACGGTCCTGCTCTGAGCAGGGCCCACTGGGGATCAGTGTGGTCTGGGGAACACCCACCCTGCCCAGCGGGTCCAGCTTGACGGGGGCTTGGCTGGGAAGGGCTCGCCGGGAGGAGTACGTGGTTAGGGGTCAAGAAGGGGCAGCTAGGAGGGGAGGCTGGGCAGGACCCAGCCTCTCAGGTGTGGGTCCAGAGAAGGGCAGTCCCTGGGAGGGGTGGCCACAGCCTGGAGGCAGAGCTGAGGACAGCGGGGTGGGCGTGGCAGGTGCTCAGCGCGGGGGAGGGGAAGGGGCGCCGCTCGGCCTCCCAGGCCCACTGGGAAGCCCCCGCTGCATGGCTCCCGCTGAGCAGGCCGCCACATGGCTTTGCTGTGGGTTCCCCCCCACCCTCTGATATTCAGGGGCCCACTTTTATATTTTAATGCATGTTTTTATGGAAATATTTATGGTGCACATGTAGCGCGTAAAACACCGTTGTAAAGCCGTTCTGCCACGATGCTGCTGAAAGAAATGATGTTGTTAGTGTTAGAATTTCACGGGCTTCTATCCCGCCGTAATGAGAACGGGCTGGGCCGGCCGCAGCCGCCATCCCGGGAGCCTTCCGTCTGTCGGCACGCAGAACCGCGGAGGAGCGGCAGACTCGCGGCCCGCCAGCAAGGACGGGGGCCTCCGCGGACGCCCCTCCTGACCCCCAGGGACTTGCGAAAGGAAGCCACACCTCAGCTTCCCCACGGATGACCTGGCCCCTGCTGGCTCGTGGGCTCTCCCCACCGAGCTCCGGGAGTACTTGGAACAAACGCGATACGCCCCGGCCTGTGGGGCGCTCCCCCTCTAGCTGGCCGGTGTGCTTACAACTCTGGAACCTTCTTCCCCCGGGAGCCCAGAGGCCAGCTCTGTCCCAGGGACCTCCGGGACCGTCCTCCTCTCAAAGACTCAAGAGCGCACAGTCCCTCGGGCTTGACCTTCCCGATACCTGAAAGGGGAGTTTAAAATTTAATGTACCGACGCCAGAAAGCCCTCGGCAGACGGTTGGGGGGGGGGGGCGTCCGGCTGCCTCTCCGTCCGGGGGGGGAGAGGCGATGAATAATTGACCGGTGACTCTGTGAGCGCTCCCAGGTGGGTGAGCAGAAGGAATTATCATTAAAGCAATAGTGGATTTCCAAGATTGCGGGGTAATGGAGCAGAGCGGATTGCCAGGTAACTGGGCCCTGCTGAGCCCGGGCACAGACCTGGGCCCGTCCTGGCTCTCTGTCCTGGCTCTGCCCTCCTGCCCGGCCTCACGGGGCCACTTCCTGTTCTGCGGGACGGGGACGTGCCAGGGAACCACAGAAGCCCAAAACACCAGCGTCCACAGGGAAGCTGCTTATCGGGCAACGGGATTTTCACTCTCCTCAGGGCCCCCAAACACACCACTTCCTTCTTAAACCTTTAGGAACTTCTGCAGAGGACCTGACGAAGCACACGGGGTTCCGCCTGCCCGCCCGCTCTCCCTTTACCCAAGGATGTGGCCGCTGGTGTGCTGGGGTGTGGGGCCATGGCCACGGGATGAGGAAAGGGCAGGTGGCTGGCGAGGTGACCCTGCAGGCCAAGCCCTCCCAGAAGGGCTTCCAGCCCGGTCCGCAGTCCCTCCCAGCACCCACACCTGTCCTGGGGCGCCACGAAGAGGAGGTGTGGAGAGGAGCCACCATGGGTCCGTGGTCTAAAGTGCTCGCAGCCGGTGGCAGGGCCCTCACGTCCCACCCGCTGAACGTGGCCGACGCACTCCAGGGCCTAACAGCGTTTTGAGAACTGGGTCCTGAGTGTCCTCAGAGCCCACGGCCTCTGCTCCAGATTCGGAGCTGCGGAACGCCTGGTGTCTGAGGGACGGCGAACGCCAGTTGATTCCAGAGGCTCCGCAGCTGATAGGGGCAGGGAGGTGGAGGCCCGGGCATCCCCAGTAGAACCCCATGGAGGGTGTCAGCTCTCTGGCCCCCAGCCCAGCTGCAGGCAGAGGGAGCCTGCCCAGAAAAGGTCCTGGGAAGCTCCACGGTGCATCAGAGCTGTGGGTCCTCAGCCCAGGTACCTGTGACTGGGGCCTAATTTGGAGAGAGAGTCTTTGGGAGGGATGGCATCTGAGCATGAGGGCAGGCCCTCATCCAGCCGCCGGAGTCCTGGAAGAGGAGGAGACACGGGAAGCAGACAGCCGTGTGACCACGGAGCAGAGGGCAGGGGGCGCCCGGAGCCCCCAGGAGCTGGCAGAGGGGGGTGGGGCCTCCCTGAGCCTCCGGAGGGACCGGCACCCGGGTTTCGGACTTCCAGCCTGCAGACCGAGAGGGGGTCCACTTCTGCTGTAGGAGGCCCCTGGTTTGTGGGACTTTGTCCCCGTTTTGGCGTCCTGGGAACTATGTGGCCTCGGGGCCCAGCAGCCACCAAACTAGGGGTGAGGTCTTCACGGAACAAGGGGCGTCCCAAGAGAGGCAGGATGGGCAAGTGTCCGGGGCCAGCGGCCAAGCGGACCGTGCGCAGGGGACACGGGGGCCGGGGCTCGGGGAGCGGCTGGCGGGCGCAGCATGGACGCCGCGGCCTGTCCCCAGAGCCGCGCCCCGCCGTCTGCACCGAAGATGCGTGTGCGTTCCTGCCTCCGGCCCCCCACCGTCCTTTACTTATTCACTTTGGGAGTTAAATAAGTGTTTCCTTCTACTCCCAGCAAATGCGTCCTCCAGTTTTTGCATGTTTTAAATATGCACGCGTGTAAACGAGTGGGAGTGCGTAGCTTATTTATTATTTAGCTCACTTTTTCTCCAATAGAACAGAAACCCCACATTTGAAGGCGAGTTTTACATTTTATTTCCATTATGGCCACTCGTTAAAGTTTAAAGGCAGCTTTGTCCCGGTACCTGGGGTCTGATATTTCCGTCTGTCAGGGAACACGGTTGTGCTTGTCGACCTGTCAGGGAGGAGAAAGAGCAAATGGGAAGGGAAATGCCAGCCTGTCAGCTGAGACGGGCCCGCGGGGGCGGCGCGGCCCTCGGGGTCAGGACCCGCGTGGGGACCAGGTCCCTGACCCCCCATTCTGGGGCAGCCAGAGCAGAGCCAGGGGGTGGCTGGGGAGGCTGCCCGCATCCTGGGTGGCTCTGAGCTGGGGCGGGCGGGGGGGATGTCATGGAGGGGCCCCAGGCAGCTGTCCCCCTGCCCCGAGTGGCCCCTGGCCTTGGCCCCACACCCGGGCACCTGAGCACAAGTCCCGATGAGGCCGTGTGTAAGTGACCCAGCAGGTGCGTGAGGACAGGCGAGCCCAGCCCTAGTGGCAGTGCGGTACAGACACACACTGGTGTGGTTCTCCCTGCGCCTGCATTTACACAAACGTGCGCACCGGCACACACATCCATGCACACGCACGGCTGCACGCACCACGGCTGGCCCCTGGCAGCGTCTTCCTGCTGTGGGACCTGTGGCACCCTGCACCTGGAGACCCCCGTGCCCACACTCTGTCGGATGCTGGAGGGGCCCTGGGTCCCAGGTGAGGACCTCACGAGTGTGCGTGTGTGCACACGTGGTCACGTGTGTATCCGTGGCCTGTGCAAGCACACATCTCCGTGTTGTGTGTTTGAGTGCATGTGTGCATGGATACGTCCGTGTGTGTGCACTTTCATGTCTGAGTGTGTGCTTACACTCGTGCGGGCACGTGAATCTGGGGACACATGGACACCAGCCTCTGAGCCGCTGCCCCTTAGGCCCCAGGGCTGTGACCCAAGCAGGAGGGCGTCCCAGGTTGCCGGCAGTGCTGAGCCGGTGGGGGAGCAGGGCTGGCCCGCAGGACCCCTCCGGCCAGAGGGCTCGGGTCATTTGAATATGACGCACACGATGTCAAGATTGCCTTGGGGGCCTGGAGTCAGAACTCCTTAGGAGGCCAGAGCAAAGTCAGGTTTTTCTTTAAGAAGAACAAACCGGTACTCGGAGGCCGACTCCCGCCCGCGCCCCTACCATGAGCGGCCGGAACATCGCCTCCGTCGCTCTTGTGCCCCTGCACGTTGTCTGACTCTGCACCGGGTCTGGGCCCAGAGACCAAGCTGTCCGAGGAGCCAGCGTGACCGTGAGTGCTCCCTGCGTCCGTGACACTCGTCGTCTCCTGAAGAAAGAGCTGGGGTGCCCCTTCCAGCGCTTCCAGAACCGCAACCCTGACGGCGGAGGCGTCCCAGGACAGACCTGGCGTTTGCCGCCCCACGTACATGCGGCTGCCAACTCGGGAGCTTGGGGACCAGAAAGTAATCGAGGACGACGACGCGTTCTGTTTCTGCCACACGGTCCCCACCTACCCCGCCGGCTCCAGGCTGCCCCAGGCCCTCACGTGGTCTGGCGTGGCCCGCAGGCCCTCCTGGAAAGGTGGCTTACCTGGGACCCGGCCATGGCCACACCCAGGACCCTGTAGGCCCCACAGCCCCCCTCCCAGCACCGACAGCAGCAATGCCTTGCTGTCTGGAGGGGCCGGGCTGGCCACGGGGCCTTCGTGTAGGAGTGAGGTGCTGGGCCTGAGCCTTGGTCTTTCTGGAGAAAGTTTTCTGCCTCCCAGCAGAGCTCTCTACAGAGTCGTGCCAGTGGGCTGCTGTCTGCCCGGCTGTGGGCAGGGCAGGAGGGGACCAGATCTCATCGGGAATCACTGCCCGTGGCCCAGCCTCTCCATCCGGCTCAGAGCCAGGCCCAGGTCATCCCCTGGACTGAATCTCAGGCCGGATCAAGGGAGTGGCCACATCCCACTGCCCAGTCCGGCCACTCCAGGGGCCACTCTGGTGCCCAGGTAGCAGGCAGAGGCCCTTTGATGCTGGAGTCATCCACTCAGAGTCTCAGAGAGGCTCGGCAGAGGTGGGCATCCGTGGACAAGAGCGGGACAGGAGTCTTTGCTGACCTAGGAGGACAGTTTCCTGGGCGGGGGTCCAGAAGGAGATTGTCCTAGGGGCAGAAGGAGGCCCACAGTCCCTCAGAAGCAGCTGGGCCAGACTCCAGGGACCATCCCCACCGTAGACCACATCTGCCCTCTGCCCCTCAGACCTGGGCTCTGGCGGCCCCTGCTCCCTGCCTTGGTGTGGACAGCAGCAATGGCACCTGTATCCTTTGGCTTCTGGAAGGTTCCATCCAGTGGGAGCCCTTGAAGGTGACAGGAGGGCCCAGGAGAGTTGTCACCTCCCCCAGCTGGAGGTGCCCCTCGTCCAGGTCAACTGATGGCTCAGGCACACCGTGTAGCCCCACCCTCAGGTCGGGGCAAGCCAGGTCCTGCATCATCGTATTAAATCCTATCCCTGGGAACCCTGCAGCCCCCGTCCGTCCCTGCAGCCAGGCTTGAGGAGGGCGGTGGGATCCCAGGAGCTGGGGAGTCAGGGGCCCCCAAGAGCTGGCTCTGGAGCCAGAGAACCAGGGGCCAGGACAGCCTGGCGCCTCTCACCCTGGCAAGCCTGGAGAAGCTGTCCTGCCCTGGGCTCCTCCAAGTGGAGCCTGACTGTCGCCCGTGGGCACTGGTGGCAGAGAACGAGCCTGGAGCAGCTCTGAAAACAGGCTGCTGAGAGCTGCTGACACAGGACGTCAGAGACAAAAGTCGGTGTCCACGCAGGAGTGACCGGCGACACCTGCCCACTCTCCAGGAGCTCAGAGGAGGAGGAGGTCAGAAAGGCTATCATCGGGTCCCTTGTCGCTGGGCCTCAGCACACAGTCACAAGTGCAAGCCACGTGACCCGAGCAAGGCCCATGACCCCTGTGGGGGGAGAGGTCACATCTCCAGGGGTGGGGGGCCGTGGGGGCCCAGCAAGACGTGGCACCGCCATCAGCCAGGAAGCGAGCAGTGTGGGCGTTCTGAGGGTTGCACACCAAGGTTTGGGTCCGATTGTGCGGCACGCCTGCCCAGTGGAGACCCAGGGCCTGGGCAGGCAGAGGCAGCAGAGCTGGGCAGGAAGCCTGGGCTTCTGCAGGAGGCTGGGCCACCCCAGCGTGCAGGACAGCAAGCACGGTCCCCGGCAGGGACCCTCCCCAGAGAAGCTTCATCCTGGAGCAGCGACCCAAGTGGCTCTTCCGAGAGAACACGGCGCTGTGTTTCGTTTGTGACGTCTGCCTGGGCCCAAGAAGGCACGGGCACGTTCTGAGTTCCACCTCCTGGCCTCTCCTGCCCTGGCTGAGAAGTCCTGCGTGGGACTGTTTGCTTGGAGGTCACTTTTGCTGGGTCCTCTCCCTGCTGGGCCGTGAGCACAGCAGGGACCCTGACCTGGTCGGAGACATCAGCTCCCTGGTCTGCCACACGAATGGGGGGAACCTCCCATCCGTGGTGTGTTGGGAGGCAGCTGAGCACCCCAGCAGCCCCGTCCCCCTTCCCCATTGGCTCGGCCAATGGAGGTCCAGCCAGTGCTGGAGGGGCAGGCAGAGCGACCTGGGGAATAAGGGGTGGGATACCTCCCGGCTCTCAGCCCTGAGAAGCGGGACAAGCTGGGGCAGGAGGAGCAGAGCTGCAGGGATGCCCCCTGCCCACATTGGTCTTCCCGTGCAGGCAGAAGGCGGAGCTCTCCCCCAGGAAGGCCAGGGAGGGTCCAAGCACGGACTCGGGGCTGTTCCAGTGCGAAGGACAGAGGCGTGTGGCCCAGAGACACAGGCGCACCTCCCGTCTGCCTGCAGCCTGGGCCAGAGGCCGACACCAGCATCTCACACTTCAGCTCGCTGGGGGGCAGCGGAAGCAGGCCTCCGACGACTGCGTATCACGCTCAGTCATTTTGGGTCTCTGTACAGAACTGATGGTGGCAGGGATCCGAAGGGGAGATCCCCGAGTCCCCCCTCAAAGGCTCTTCTGGACTCAGGCCTGGGCCCGGCCCCCAGAGCACCCGGCCTGCCCACCGCCCAGCAGAGACAGCAGGAGTCTGAACTCGGGTGCTGGGGAGAGTCAGAGGCCCCTCCTGCCCCCGGACACCCCAGGAACCAGGTCACGATGCAAAGCCCAGCGGGGTGCAGCCTCGGGGACGGGCGTCTGGAAGAAGGGGGGACAGCAGGCTCACTGCGCCCAGGGCCACCCTGAGCGGGGTAGGTGCGAGGGGCCACACCATCCACGTGGTCTCCTTTGGAGGTGCCGTCTGGAAGCTGCTGCTGGGAAGAGCCTCCCGGAAGCACCGGAAACGCCCGCGGGGTCTGTCGTCCAGCAGGGCAGCCTGCCTGGCCATTTGCCCAGCAGCCGCCTCCCGTGCCACCCGAGGCTCCTCTTGGAGCAGGTGGACAGAGGGTTGTCGTCCACACGGTCACGGAAAACAGGAACGGGAGGCGACAACCTGGGAAAGATGGCCGGAGAGCCACATGAAACCTGAGAAGGCTCAGCCCCCACACGTGCGCACACCCCCCCCCACGCAAACACCACTCGCACACGCACACTCACACGCACGCAGACCCCCAGGTGCAGGCACGCTCACCGTGCACACTTGGTGTACACGTGCACACTGCACCCGCCCCAGGCCCCTGACGTACTTGAGAGCACAGCCCCCCACAGAAGAGGCCGGCAAGGATGGCAGACGCGCCCCCGGCCCCAGCACGGCCCTCAATGCCCCCGGCCTGCAGAGCCTCTGTCCGCCGCCAGCAGCCGGCGCCTGACAGGTGGGTAAGGAACGCCTCGGTGGCAAGACTTATTGAAGGGCGAGGCGGGCGGACGGCGGCGGGTCCTCCCGTGCTGAATCGTCTCCGGCAGAAACAAAATCAGCTGAGCGCTGGGCTCCGCGAGGCTACAATCCGTTAGCAGAAAATTGGACTGTCAGCAGCGGGCCGCGCTCATTTCGGCTGGTTAAAGAGACAGGGATCCACTGTCCGTTCACGGCGCTGGCAGCTGGGCTAACAGGCCGGGAGGCAGGGCCGCGGGAACAGCGGCACCACAGAGGGAACGCGGCATCTCAGCTGCGGCGCCTCAGCTGCGGCGCCTCAGCTGCTCCAAGGCCCCTGTGCCGGGATGGGGCCGCCGCGGGCTGCCGTCGCCCACCCTCCTGGGCCTTGAGGGCACAGAGTAAGCTCTGTAGACCCCGAGTCCATCGGTCTGTCTCTGTGGGGGGTGCCTGTCCCTGCAGGGCTGCCACGCCCACTCTCACGCCCTTCTCTCATCCCCACACACGAAGCCGCAGACCCGTGTCCGCACTGGCCACCGTGACCAGGGGCGGAACCAACCTCAGGGTCGTCTGGCAGGAGTGGATTTGCGGGCCCCTGGGGCTCAGACCGCCTCAGAGACCCTCACACGCAGCGCCCCCACCCCTGCAAGCTTCGGGATGGGCACTCCAAGACCCAAGTCAAAGGCTGCTGAACGCTTCGGCACTGACTGCCCCCGGTCCAGAGCACTCTGGAGACGCCTACTGATTACTTGCCCACCCAGACCCCGGGGAGGGCCTCCTGAGGTCAAGCATCCCCGGGCCCAGGGGACATGTCCCTCTCGAGTTTTCCGGGGGGTGAGGTCAGGCAGTGAAGGGGTGCATAGGCAGGACTGATGGGCCCAGCAAGCGGTTTGGGAGTCTGGGGCCAGCTGTCCCTCCCTGACCCGGATCAGTGCTTCTCCAGCCCGTGTCCCACAGCAAGGGTCAGGGTCTCACTTGCCCACATCAACAGCCCAAGCCCAGTATGACCCACCAGGCCAGGCCTGGGGAGTGGGCTGCAGACACCACCTGGGGCTACCCTGGAACGACGTGCAAGGCCAGTGTCAGCGGGGCCAGGGTCTGCTCTGCCCACCAGAGGCCCTCGGGCGTCCCTCCTTTCCCACCCCCCAAGCAGCCAGAGTCCGCTCAGAGGGGCCTGCTAGCCAGTGGGTGCCCTGCCCCTGAGCTGGGAGCTCTTCAGCCCCACACCGACCACGTGGGCAAAGAACCCACGAAGACCTGCAGCCGGAAAGGCTGATGAAACGAAGGACACAATGTCTGGCATGACCCCCGCCCACGGGCCTGCACAGCCGGCCCCCACCTCTGAGCTGACATGTGGCCCACGATGCCGACCACGTTCGGGTGCTGGCCAGGGCCTCTGAGCTTGGGAGGGCAACAGCAGTGAGTGTATGAGCAAACCGCTCGTGGCCAGGGGACCTGTGTGCACCGCAGTGTGGGGCCTGACTTCGGACCCAGGTCCCAGGACCTTCTAGAAAATCACCAAGCTCGACCAACCACACCACAATCTCCCAGTCCCTGGGCTCTGGGGCCACAGCATGGCAGCCTCCACGGACCGTAGCAGGACCGTAGCGGGACCCTCCTCGGGGCAAAGCCCGGGTCCACGGGGCCAGGTTGGCAGCTGGACCTACACGGGGGCCGGATCAAGGCAGACTCACACGCCAGGCCCCAGAGAGGCCCCAGACAGACATACCCAGGCCCACCCCTCCCGGCCAGACCCCACTCCCAGACCACGGTCCAGGCCAAAGACGCCCAGAGCAACCACCACAGCAGAAGCGCACTTGCTGCGCCAAGCCCAGAGCTGCGTGTGGTGAGGGTGACGAGGAACCTGAGGTTCCCAGTGGACCCAAGCCACACAAGTGGGGGCAGGGATGGAGGGGATCATGGTTCAGAACAGACGTACCTAACATGAGCTCTGGTTTTCTACCTTCCTGGGGCCACACGTTGTCCCCAGACACCTGGGAACCATGTTGGGGAGGGACAGGAACAGAAACCCTGGGTCTCTCCACCGATCCCCAGGGGCAAACCTCCCGGGCACCATGGGCCACCATGGTGGCAGCAAGCTCCCCCGTGCTGGGCCAGGGCCTGGTCTCCTGGTCGGCCGGGTCTCCAGGAGGGAGGGAGAGAGCCCACACTCCGGCTCAGCCATCACAGACAGTGCACGGTCAGGGCAGGGGCATGCTCAGCTGCCTCCTGTGTCTGTGTGCGGGGCCGGCCACAGCACTGCAGACCCCTCGGCTCCCACGTCACACATTTACACTGTCCTGGAGCCCTAGAGTCTAAGATGCAGGAGAGGGCAGGGTCCAGTCTCCTGAGGGCTCCGTACTCCCCCGGGGTCCTCACACCGCGGTGCCTCAGAGCGCGTCTATGCCCTGACCTCCACACCTAGTCGGAAGGAACCAGAGCCCCCCACACACACACATGCCTTAATCACCTCCTAACGTCCAGATACCACCACATCCGGGGGTCCTGGCTGTCAGGGCTTCCACATCTAGATCTCGGGGCACAAACCCCCCAAACACCTCATTTTCATCAAACCTCCGTCTCCCCTCCAAGCAGCGGTGGTTTACGGAGGTGACGTCCACGCCTCCAGAGGGTCATCTCCTGGGCGCCACGCAGATGCCAGCGGGGTCCCAGGTGCGTGGAGGGGACACGCGCCCGCCCCCCACCGCGTCCGCAGCTGCTAGGGGGGTTTGGGGGACGTTTGCCTTCAGTCCCTCTGCCGCGGCTGTTCCATCAACATCCAGGCCAAGCTCTGCGGTGCGCGGGCAGCATGAAATATTTAAGAGAGGTCTATTATTGAATTAACTATTTATCGATTTATAATTTAAAAGATGTATGTCCAAGCCGCTAACAAAGATTCCACACCGGCTTCCGATTCCGAGAGCCGCCAAGTGCCGTGACCCCTGGGGACTGCCTTCTGCAGCCTGTGGCCCTGGCGCAGAGCACGGCGGGGAGGGGACGAGACTCGCGGGGCTGTGCACCCCTCCCCGCCCCCACCCTCCCCACCACGGGGTCCCGGCATCCCCACCCTCCCCACCACGCGGTCCCTGCATCCCCACTGGCCCTGAGACTGGCCTCTTGCTCAGTGGCACACGTCTTTGTCTTGAAGGAGATGTTTGGATGGTGCCCATCCCACAGCCTGGGGCCAGAATAGCGGCCCAGCGATGGTGACCCGGGGGGCCCGGACGCAGCCATCACGGACCCCCGCGTTGATGCCCTGCCGCCCGTGGCCTCAGGGGGAAGCCGGCACACAGCCACCCTGGCCAGCCGGACGCAGCTCTGCCTCGGGCAGCTGGGCTCAGGCTGCTTGGACCCGGCCTCTCCCAGCCGAGGCCTGACCCCCTGCTTCCCAGCCACTCGTCGGAGCTCCAGCAGACCCGAAAGCCGCTGCGGGCTCCACGCGCACGCCCAGACCCAGCGCGACTGAAGTCAGGCTTGCTCAAGGTGCAACGGCGCGCACTATAAATAATCACTATTTTAAGACTCTCACATTGAGCCCCTAATGGCATTATTAGGGCACAGGATGACGCCCAGGAAGATAATTGTCAGAATATCAGACTCCAAACCGTAACAACATCTATTAAAAACAGCACACCGGGAAAATCCCCGATTACGGCACTGGAGGCTGTACCCCAGAAGAGCCCTCCTCGGGGACAGACACTCCCACACGCCCCGGCCTGCCCTCCCCAAAGACGGTGAGCGTGCAGGGGGGCGTTTGCTCTGACAGCGGGGAGCGCACCGTGAACGCAGGCCCACCGTCTGCAGAGACAGAGGTGACCCCAAGCAGGCTGCTCGGCTCCAGGTGGGGGCCACTGCCCCACACCCATGCACGGGGGTCCTCACAGAGCCCCGGGGCAGCCTCCCCGCTGCTTCGCCTTCGAGCGGCTGTGGAGAGAAGAGAGTGCCCCCGCCCCAGGCCTTGAAGGTGCAATCTCCAAACCATCCTGATGAAGTCAAGGTCCTGGCAAGAAAGAGAAGGCCCAGGCGTGCGGGAGCGGGCAGGGGTGAGGGTCCCTTGCAGAGGCAGGGCAAGGTTCGGGGATGAGGACCCAGCTAGCGCGGCATCCCCCCCCCAACCCAGGCCTCTGACCTGCTTCTGACCACCTGCTGGGGCCTCTCCCTGGCCAGTCCCTGTGGGACACTGGGGCAGGACAGCCAAAAGTGTCCCTACAACGCAGCCTCCTCAGGACACAGGGCCAAGCAGGAGGAGAGCCGGGGCAATGTCCAGAGGCCATCTGTCCGCGGTGAGGGCTCAGCAGCTGGGGGGCCCTGTTGCCGGCCCACCACAGGGCTCTGGGGCAAGTGGAGGGGGAGGGAGCCGATGAGGGGAGTGGAGGGGAGGGAGGACACAGGAGCTTTGCTGGGGGGACACTGGGGCAGCACTGCTCTGGGGGTCAGAGCATTTTATCTGAAGCTGAATGACAGAAGGACCCGGCCCCCAAAGCCGGGGCCAGCTTCAGGAGTGCCAGGCGTGGGGGCAAGGCCAGCTTACGCCCAGCTGCCGCTCCTGTCGGCCCTGGAGTGGTGGCTGTTCCCGGCACCCCTGCCCCGCCCAGCACAGCAGATTCCCGTCGGAACAGTCGCAGGCACCCAGGAAGGTTCCGGGTTTCCTGGCTGGCCGCTGGCAGCTACCTCAGCACTGGGGGCTCTCCGAGGATCCAAACCATCAGAGCGGGGACCCCGATCTCTTACAGACGTCCTGGCCTGGGAAACATGGGCTATTTGCCTCCTGTGCCACGCGGCGGCCTTGCAGGAACGGACTCATCTCCCGTGCTTGAAGGTTATGAAGCTCCCTGTGAAGGACATGGCTCAGGGACCGCGTGGTGGCTGCACCTGCCAGTGGCGTGGGAGTGGGGACTGCAGAAAGTGCCCCTGAGGACTCTACGCACCCCGGGTTTCTCCGGGGACCTGGGGACTTGGGTCGGCACCAAAGTCCTCTTGTTTCTTTCAGCCGGGGACGGCCTTCCTGAGCGCCACAGCGTAAAGATCTGGCGTTGCTGAGGGCGTGTAAGGGCGTCGGAGTGACGCGGGGACAGCTATGGCCACAGGCAGAGACGAACGTGCTGGGGCTTCACACGTCTGGGCATCTGACTGGGAAGGGAAGCCATCACCTTCCCCCATGGGAGACCCCATGCCAACCTCATCTGGGGAAAGGCTTCGGGGCGCAATTCCCAGATGCCCCAAGGTCAGCCACAAGCCATCTTGCCTCTGGCTCCCATCTCAGCAAGCACGAGGGACGGGGGACATCTGACCAGGAGGACACAGCTTACACGCCGGAAGAAGCACACGGCTTTGCTACAGAAACTTAGGGGAAATCTTGGAGAGCTGGTTTCAGAGCATTTCTGCCAAGATGGGGTGGGGTGTGGACGCCCCACAGGCCCCCAGACGGGGTTTACCTACCAGATGTGGGTTCAGGCAGGAGGGCCACAGCAGCCGCACGTGCCACCCGGCTGTTCAACGGGTCTGCACCCAGCGGCGGCCCGCAGCCGAGGGAGACGTCAGAAACTCCCTGCCCGGCAGGAAGACGGGCGGAGGAAGGATGCCGTGCGCTCACCACACATCCCGCACCCCTCGTCCGCCGGAGGGCTGGAGCGCCTGACCTTGGGTATGAGAGAGACACACATCCATGAGGGAGCCCAGCACAGCTGCTGACCCCTGTAGGCCAGGACATGGGGACCGGCCACCCTGAATTGGTCTCCAGGGACCACTGTAATGTGGGACCCCTCCCTGGCAGCCTAGAACAACAGATGTCTCCTCTCTCCCAGTTCTGGAGGCCAGGAGTCCGAAATCGGGGCCACTGGGCCACAGCCAAGGCATCGATGGGGCCGCCCTCCCTCCAAAGGCCCGGGAGGAGAGTCCCTTCCCCTGCCCCAGCTCCCGGGAGCTGTGGGCATCCCCATGGCTTGTGTCACCCAGCCTTGCAACCAGCATCTTCCCACATCTGCTCCGTGTCCCCCTCTTACAAGACACGTGGTGACCGTTGGGGCTCCCCTGGGGAATCCAGCAGATCCCCATGTCACACTCCTTCATTTAATCCCTTCCATAAAGACTGAGCCACAGAAGGTCCCATCGCGGCGGCACAGGGGCTTGGGGGCCTGGGGGAGGGGTCACTCAGTCACACGCTCTCCTGTGGCAGTGGTTCCCGTTCCAGTGAAGGAGCCATGACTGGGCCACGGACCAGCAGAGGACAGGAGCTGCCCGGGCCATGATGGAAGGACAGGTAACCAGTTAGTGCCCTTGTCAGGGCCAGTCGATGACCCTGTCTCTGGGGATAAAAGGATGGTGAGCAGAACGCGACCCACGGTGGACACCACAGGGCCCCTATCTGCTGGCCATCATCGTCGGCAGTCCCACCCCTCTCTTGGGTCCCCGGGGCCGTTCACAGTCTGAGCCCCAGCCTCAGGGGAGGAGGGCACCCTGCGGAAGGACCCTGAAACATGGTCCCCAGTCACCCTCCAAATGGCACTCTGCCCCTGCCCAGAGACGGGGAAGACTGCAGGCTCTGGGACCTCCCCGCAGCCACCAGCGTGGACCGAGAGCAACCTCACAGGCCGGGAGGAAAGACCATGGGGCAGACGGGTCTGTCTAGAGAGGGGGTCCCTGCAGCCTGGGCGTGCAGAAGGATCGGTGTCCCCGTGCGCACGCAGGGCTGGACTGTGTCCTGTGGCAGGGGCTGGGCCGTGTCCTGTGGGGATTCCAGCCGCATCCCGGCCCCAACCCCACTCAGTGTCAATGTCACCCCCCCCCCGACAACAGAAAATGTGTCCAGACTCCACCAGCTTGAGGGGTCATCATTCCCATCGGGGGCCACGGCTCCGGATTACTCGAACCCAGGCCAGGGACTTTACCCATGCTGGGCGCTCTACAGGGAAAACCCACGAAACCCCGGTGGACAGCCCAGGACTTGGACGTGGCTGGGGTGCTCTCGTCTGTCTGTGCGGAGACCATGCTCTCACCCAGGGGACGTGCCGCCCACCTCGCCGTCCTGCCCTGGACCCACGTCAACACCCACTGGCCGCTGTGAGCTCAGCTGCAGACGTCCGCTGCCCGAGGCCCCTGCGGCGTGGCCGGCTTAGCCAATCAGGACGTGCCGAGGGCCGCTGATGGCCGGGACCCCACCGATGTCTCTGGTGGCTTAGTAAGACCCACATGCACCCACAAAACCCACAAAATGTAAACCCACAAAAACCCAGACGCACGGGTGAGGTTCCCCCAGGCCCAGGGTCTGGAGCACGGACCCTCCGACGTGGGAGAGGGATGGGGGCTCTGTGCTCGGTCAGAGCCCCAAGAGAGGAGAAGCACTGCACGCTGGGGTTGGCCCCCACATGCCCAGGCCCACAACTTGGAGGCTGCTGGTCCAGGGGCTGTCACTGGGGGACACATCCCTGCTCCCCTGAATCGAGACAGACCACTGGCCGCTGGCGGCTCCGCGTGCCACGAAGCCAGCACATCCCAGCAGGGGCGACCAATGCCACATCCCAAAGGTGACAGCAGGCTGCGGCTGCAGGGGAGGTGAGGCTGGGACCCAGAACTCGCCGTGGGCCGCAGGGGCTGTGTGGCGGGGAGACCACAGCAGCCAACATGAGAGGCCCGCTGAGGACCCAGACCCATCAGCATGCTAGTTCGGAGCGTCCACCACGGGAGGACGGGAGACAGCAGAGGGAGCAGAGTGAGTAGCAAGACCACGGGAGATGGCAGGGTTGGGAGGAGGGACACAGTGTTGGGAGGAGGGACACAGGCGTGGGAGGAGGGACACAGTGTTGGGAGGAGGGACACAGGCGTGGGAGGAGGGACACAGTGTTGGGAGGAGGGACACA
>NW_019154122.1:18589775-18722931 GCF_002288905.1 Enhydra lutris kenyoni
AGCGTGGGAGGAGGGACACAGTGTTGGGAGGAGAGACACAGGCGTGGGAGGAGGGACACAGTGTTGGGAGGAGAGACACAGGCATGGGAGGAGAGACACAGGCATGGGAGGAGAGACACAGGCGTGGGAGGAGAGACACAGGCGTGGGAGGAGGGACACAGGCATGGGAGGAGGGACACAGGCGTGGGAGGAGGGACACAGGCGTGGGAGGAGGGATACAGTGTTGGGAGGAGGGATACAGGCGTGGGAGGAGGGACACAGGCATGGGAGGAGAGACACAGGCGTGGGAGGAGGGACACAGGCGTGGGAGGAGGGACACAGTGTTGGGAGGAGGACACTTGTGTGCTGGTCCTGGTACCTTTGCATAGGCAGAGGGTCTGTCCCGGAGGCTGTAGTTGATTCCGGGCCCCAGTTTCGCTGGTGCTCCCAGAACCCAGCCCAGGTGCCCTCTTGGAGGGATCAGCACGCCTGCTCAGGAGAGAGGTGCCTCTGGGGTCCTTTATGACTTCCTGAGCTCCCTGCACCTGCCATCCCAGGCCGCCCGTCCCCCAGGGCCCTTCAGGCCCTCCAGCACTCCTGAAGCTCCTCCCCTCGGCTGGAGGGCCGGTGACCCCCAGCTCCTGGCAGGACCCCACCCCAAGTGCCGAGGAACCAGGTCCTTGCCCAGACCAGCTGCATCAGGCACCCTCCGGGGGAGGCCTGGCTCCTGGGACACAGCCGTCAGGAGCCGTGCTAACGCCCAGGGCCGGACCGCTCACAGCCAAGCCCGCCACGCCCCTGCCCTGTCTGGGCAGCTGCTCTGTCCACCCCCCAGACACACGCCAGCTCACTTCACCTCCAACAGCCCACGGGAACCTCATAGGAGGCTGAGTCGCGTCCGCTGAGCCCGTACGATCAAGTCCCGACCTCCAGGACCTCGGAATAGGGTCCTTGCTGATGTCGTTAGCTAAGATAAGGTCACCCTGGGGTTGGGGGGCGCCTCACCCTTTATCGCTGGTGTCCTTCTCAAAAGAGGACACGTGGACAGACAGGCACGTGGGGAGAGCACTGAGTGGTGAAGCAGAGGTGAGTCCCGTCTCCAGCCGAGAACCGCCGCCATCTCCTTCCGAGCCTCCAGGGAGAACCAGGTCTGCCCTCGCCTGACCCTCGCACCGCGGCCTCCAGGACGGGAGAGAGATGCTGGGAGGCCCCATGAAGCCACGCAGGAACCAGGCCTCGGGTCTGGGCATCCTGGGAGGCTGGCGGCTCCCCCATGCCCTGGAGTTTGCCATCCACTGCCAGGCACCCGTGTGCGCCGCACCTCCCGGGGGTCCCTGCTCATGACACCCCCACATCTGACGGACAGACATCCCCAGCAGCAGCCCCTGGGGACACACAGACAAGGCAGTCCCCTTCTCCCCCCACCCGAGGCCATGACCTATGTGGTGGGAGCAACACAGGGGCCCAGGATGTGGACTTTGAACCAATCTCCTCTGGTCACCACCTGGATCTTGGAACAAGTTACTTCTCCTCTTGACACTTGAAAAGACAGTTACTAACAGGCCTGTGAACTGTCGCTTGAGAGGGACATCGCTGAGCCGCCACTGTGGCTTGAGAACAAGGGAGCTGCGATCGGAGACTCACAAAGGCGTCCGCAGGCAGTGAGCAGGGACAGCGCTGCTCGGCGTCCGGAGGGCAAGCCGGGCGAGCAGACCCGGCCATGGGCCAGGCTGGGCTGGGACCCCCTCCCCAAAGCCGGGGTTGCCTGGGCTGCTAGCAGGAGTCTGGGATGAGCGAGAAGAGAAGTTTTCTCCCTCCTTCCCCCCTCCTCCCCCACCCCATGGACCTGCCTCCCCACCTGTGGCCCACCGGGCTCCAGGCAGGCCTGGGGCTCTCCAACAGAGGGGAGACATCATCCCTACCGGTCCCTTGCAAACCTCCGGGTGTCCAGGAGCCCAGAACTCGACGTGTGTTGGGTGGAACGGGCTGCCTCCTCTCTCCTCTTGGACCAGCCCCTCGGCCTGTGCTCTGAATCACGCCACAGGCCTCCCCAGAGATCCACAGTCAGCCGGGCCAGACCCACAGTCGGACCCAAGGCCAGACAAGACCACAGCTCTGGGACGCACACTGGTGATGGCAGACAGGGTCAGAGGGGTGGTCCCGTGTGACCTGGGGGAGCTCGGGTGCTTGCTCGTGCCTCAGCTTCCCCATCTCTTACCCGAGGAGCAGGCTGGGTCGTCACAGCCCTCCCAGGGCAAGGGTCCAGTGGCAGAATCCCCCCGAAGCCAGTGGGCAGAGAGCCGGGTCCTGTGCGATGGGGCACAGAGTGGATGCCCTGAAGGCCTGGCCGTGGGCAGCTCCCCGCTCCGGCCCACTCCCTCCCTGAGCTCCCGCCGCCGGGGTCTCCCCACCCCCTCCTGGCCGCGGTGCCTTCTCCCCACTTTCTTCGGCTGTAGCTCTCAGCCTAATTATCTCTAACCTTCTGTTCGAAGACCGCTGTCCTTGCCTGATAAAAACCAGTAACTTTGGAAGCAAACTAGGTCTTAATTTTCCTTGACAGCCCAGCTTGAAGCATGAGGGCCGAGCTGGGCTTTAATTAAATACACATTCGTATTCCAAACAAATTAAGTACAATTAAGGACCCTGAGTTATGGGTATCTATCACTCCGTGATGTTTTTGTAAAAATTACCCCATCGAGATCAAAGTCGGAGGATCCTTGCCTTAATTGCTTCATTAGGGTGCCGTGGACCAGGCCTCGAAAGGACCGGCCCTGGTGTCTCTTTGGGAATTACTCAAACGACGGCTCTCAGAGTAATTGCTTCCACATTGCTCTCCCGGAGACGGTCCGGCCTCCACCCATCAGCGGCCGCGGCTCAGGGGCCAGCTCGGTGCGGGGTTGGGCAGCAGCTGAGGCGTTTGCCTGGCGCCTGCAAGGAGGCCCTGCCTGGCTGGCCGCGGGGGCTGCCCTGTCCTGCCCACGCGAAGCTCTGGGCCGGGACGGCGGGGCCCAGGCGAGCCCACGGGTCCACCGGGCAACAGGCAGGCACCAGCCCAACCTCGACAGCTTCGGTCCGCTCGGCCCAGCTGTGGCCCCGGAGCTCTGGCTCGGAGCCCTGGGAGGGGAGAAGCAGCCCCCCCCGAAGCCCCAGGCCTGTGGGAGCCAGAGGAGGTTCGGAGCGGGGTCAGGAGCCCATCCGAGCCCTCTGTGTAAGGTGGAAGGTCCGAAGCCAGGCCACCAGAGGAAAGACAGACGTCGGCACACGCGACCGTCACAGAAACCCTGACGCGGAGCGTGAGTGTGTCCCGTGCGACGCTGGGTGTCCTTACGCTAAGGAAATCCATGCGCACCTGGGCCACCTGCACTGTCCTTCCCAGGACCACCCCCTCGGCCCACGTGTCTGGAAGGCGGTGAGCATAGGAGCCCCAGATGCTGCTGGAGAGCCGGTTCTCCTCTGCCGTCCGGGACCCGGGCAGACAAGGGCAGGTCAGGCCGTCTCCATCTGCAGAAAAGAGTCAGGGCTGTGCCTGTCTCCACAGACGCCCCAAGGCTGGGAGTCCCGGGCACCCATCCTGCTGCCCAGTCTCTTCCGGGGCCACCTCAGGGACACCCTGCCCCCAAATGGCCCCCATTTCTTCTCCCTCCTTCAGGCGACCCCTTCCCTGGGGCCCCTCGTGGAGCCGGGTGGTCGGGGGCTCAGCAAACACCCCGCTGTGGGTTGAATTGTGCCTCCTGGAAGGACACACGGAGGCCCTCCCTCCAGCACCTGTGGACGTGGCCTGCTGGGGAAGCAGAGTCGGTGCCCGTGTGCTCGCGTGCAGGGTGCCTCCCTGCGTCAGGGCCCTCCCCAGCCCAGTGCTCACCAGAGGGGACGCACAGACGCAGGGAGACAGAGGCAGAGACTGGGGCCCTGTGGCGCAAGCCCAGGAGCACCTGGGACTCTCAGAAGCCGGAAGACCCTGCCCCAGAGCCTCTGGTCGGGGGGCTGCCCACACCCCGATGTCAGGCTGCTGACCTCCCGGCCATGAGCAAATAAATGCGTAACTTTCTAAGCCACAGGTTGGCGGCACTGGGTTAGGGCAGCCCTGAGACGGGCCGGACGCAGGGCAGGGGAGGGGCCGTCCAGGGAGGTCTGGGGGGCAGCAGCCTCACTGGGCTGACGTCACTCCCTGTTCAGGGTAGGTTCAGACGGCCCCCAGCCCCAGGACCCACGGACAGGAAGCCTGGACCCCAGGGCAAGCTCTGATCCATCAGCGTCAGACCCTCCCCAGCTCCCCCCCACCACCACTGCAGCAGGGATCCATCACAGGTGTCGATCTCGGGCCATCCCAGCGTGGGTGTCGCTGTGCCCAGAGTCCATGGGAGAGGGGGACAGAGAGGAGCGGGGAGAGCATGGGGGTCCTGAACCCCCTTGGGAGCGTGCACGGCCGTGGGTGGTCTGGCAGGACGGGGATGAGCGCCTGGTGCCCGCCCAGCGCCCGCCCCTCCGCCCTGGGCTCTGGGGAGCCTGCAGCTCCTGGGGCCCCGGCACCGCCATCCCCGGCCAGTACACGTCCTCTGCGGCGGCGAGCGGCGAGCAGCATGACCCGGGCAGGGCCGGCCTCCTTCTGCAGGCCCAGTTCCTCCCCGTGCAGGAAGAGCCTGGACCAGGTGGCCCGGGGCTCTCTCTGGATCCCAAACTGTAAGGTTCCTGGGCTAAAAGAAGACAGAGAAAGGGCCCCACCCCATCCCGGGACCTGCTGGATCCCGTCCCTCAGACTCACCCTTGCACCTGCCCCTCGAGCACTGGCCAGGTGGGGCGGGGGCAGGAGGGCAGCCGCAGGGCATGGCTCTGGGGTCAGGTGCCGGCCAGGAGGAGCCCAGAGCCACATGGCCACTGCTGGACCCAGACACTATTGGGGACAGAGACCTCGCCACAACCCATCCCCGCTCAGGGACCCCCTAACCCTGGCCCCCCTGTGCGGCCAGCCCTAATGATCCTAGTGCACTAATCCGAGCCACAGCGCCTCCTTGCACGAGGACCCTGGACACAGAGGGCAAGGTGTTTGCTGGGAATAGAAATGGGGGGTCCTGGGGGGGCGGACGCGGGCAGACGGGGGGACTTCACTCTGAAACCACGGGACCGTCTGCTGGGGCCAGAAGGGCAGACGCTCCTCGGTGGAGGCAGGGCGGACCCCGAGGGGACTGGCTGCCCTTGGATGAAGACCGTGGGGCTCCCGAGTACCAACCAGTGCAGCGTTGATGTCGCCAGGACAGCCGGACGGAGGCTCGGCCAGACTCAGCGCGGGACCCTTCCCACCGAACAGCCCCTCAGCCGGGGCCCCTGCTGCCCCGCTCCGGCCGCCGGCACTCTCGGGCGCAGGACAGACCTGGTGCTCCTCTGATAAGACGCTCCAGACTGTCTGGAGAGACCGTCCACGCCGCAGGGAAGGGCCGGCCAGCACCTGCTTCCGCCGGGGGCCTTTGGGAGCTCCCCAGGTGCACAGAGGCCAGTCCTGCCAGGGTCTACAGACGCTTCTTGGCCACACGCGCCTGCGGCTCCAGGCCCACCCACCGGGGAGGCCGTTTCTTCTCTGCTTTGCAGGGAATCACGTATTTGGACAGTGCTTCTCAAACCGTGTTCCATGGTACCCTAGGGGGTTCCGCACGTGGTACAAACAGCACCTTTCGCCCTCCCCTCTGCGCGCTAGGGCTGCACGGAGGCCAGAAGCAGAGTCTCTGGTTTTCTCCTCACCGTGAGGCCAGAAGGCAGGTGCGAGTCAAGGTCCTGTAGCAGAGCTCGGGGCGGGGAGGCTCAGAGGGGTCGAGTGGTTGTACCAGAGTCACACAGCCTTGGAGGGCTGCGTTGGGAGCTGAATCCGGTGGGCTTCCAGGACCAAGGCCCTTCCCAGCAGCCATCTGGGGGGCTGAGCCCTCTCCCTTCTGGGAGCCAGTGCGCCTCCAGGCCTCCTCCGGGGCGCGCCTCTGAACTCCAGGCACTGCACCACCCCGGCCAAGCTGGACAGTGACGGAGCAGGGCAGCCCAGGACCCCATGGGGCTCACGGCAGCCCAGAACCCCATGGGGCTCACTGCCGCCCACCAGCCGGCCAGGGAACCGCCTCCAGCCTCATGCTGCCGTGCTCATGGGACATGCATAGCTCTATGGGCGTGGCAGGGGTGGCCCCCAGGGACTCTGCACCAGCAAACTTTAAGCAGAAATCAAAGCCTGTTCCGAGAGTGACCCAAAGGGACAAGGCTGGGCTGGGCTGGCTGCTGGGGGCTCAACCAAGAGCCAGAAGTCCCTTCCCAGGGGCTGCCCTGCTGTTGCCCTGAGGTCCCCGTGGAGGGCACGGTCCAAGGAGAGTAGGCTGGGGTCCTGGATAGGGCCCTCCATCTCCCTGTGCCTGGGACTTTGTGGGGCCCTGGCCCCCATGAGGTCTTGTTATCAGGCACCCCACCACCCCCGGAAGATACCATGAGGCACTCCTGGTCTTTGGGGACCCAGGCCCTTGGCCCCCAAGTCCTGCTGGGTCAGCGGGGGCCTTCACACACCAATCCAGGGTCCATTTCTCCTTGGCCACCTCACAGCGACATCTGACCCGGGCCATGGCCTCCCACAGCTTACCCCCGCCGCCCCCCGGTCCTGCGTTCTCATCTCCCTGACCCCTTCCTGTGGGGTCCCCAGGACCCAGAGTCATGCCATCTCTGTCCCCACGGACTCACCCAGGCCCAGCTCCAGAGCCCGTCCACGGGCATGATTCTCAGTTTTGGGGGCTAAGCCACCCCCCTGAGCCCTGATAGCCAGTGTAGCCTCAGCACTGGGTACCTGATGGGCTGGCGTCAGGCTCCAGCCACCATCACTCACACCTAGCCAGGGTTCACCCAACACTGTCTTCAGGGCAGGGACAGGGGGCTGGAGGAGCTCCTCCACTGTCTGCCTGGCTTTGGGCTCCCAGAGGAGTCTGCCCACCGTGTCTTCCTCTCTACCTGCACTCCCAAAGGACCCTCTGGACCTGAGCCCTGCAGCCCTCTGAACCCCCTATTCTGAGCCTAACCCCACCTATTCTGGGTCTGTAGCCCCAGGAAGTGGCTGGGACCAGAGAGACAAGCTGAGGTGAGAACAGGGAGTCCCCCTCGATATGGGGCACAGCCAGGCCCCCGAACAATTCCCATCCTGCCTCAGAGCGTGGAGGCCAAGAGAATATTCTAGCTGTATTCTAGAATATTCTGTCTGCAGAATCGAGGCCTTGACACACTGCTGGCCACACCGGAGACTGTGCCTCAGGGCGCCATGGCTGTTCAACCTGGAACATCTGCACATGGGGATGACGTCCTACTCTGTCCCTGGGCACTGGCCCGCCTTCAGGGTAGGTGGCATCTGGGGGGAGACAGGAGTGTGGGAGCAGCTCCCCTGTCTCTGTCCCCTAAGTCACTGCTGTTTCTAGGCCTCCCTCCGTCTAGACCCTCAGCCAACCCCCGACACCCAGCTCTGGGGCAGGCAGTGTTTCCCCAAGTCCGGGTATGGGGGTGCTTCTGCGTGTGGCTGACATAGCTAAGGAGACCCCCCCTCCACGAGTCATGGCCTTACAGGGCCCCCCTCTTGAATGCAAGCACAGCGAGTGCCTTGTGTCGGGACAACCGAGCAAGGCCCAGCTAACAGCGCGGCCACCGGCTCAATCAGGTTCCGTCCAGTGAGGAAGACTCAGGGGAGCCTGAGAGATGGACAGACTCTGGCGGGCCTGGAGGAGGGAGGGAGCCACTGCGCTGGGAGAGGCCCATGGGGCAGGGGGCTACAGGGGGCCTCCACGAGCTGACAGTGGCCCCTGGTTTACAGCCAGCCAGAAAATGAGGACCTTTGTCCTATAACCAGACAGCAAGGAGTGCTCCCGGCGCCTCAGTGAGCTTGGAAATAGAATCCTCCCCAGCCGAGTCCCAGATGAGAGCACAGCCTGGTGAGACTGTCACCGCAGCCCCCGGGGAGACGGTCACCACAGCCCAGTGAGGCCACCGCAGCCCCTGGTGAGACGGTCACCACAGCCCAGAGAGACCATCACCGCAGCCTGTGAGGCCGCTGCAGCCTGGTGAGACCGTCACCGTGGCTCGGTGAGAGAGCAGGAGCTCAGGCCCCAGCTAAGCCACCCTGGAGCCCCGACCTCTGGAAACCGTGAGAGACTGAATGTGTTCTCTGAAGCCACCGAGTGTGCGGTGACCGGTACACATTAGGCTGCGCGATACAAAGAAAAGCCAGGGTGGTTCTGTGTGCGGACACCGGTGAGGCACGCGACAGGTTCCTCCGAGTCTCAGAGCCCCGTACCCTGTTACCCTCCGGCGGGGAGTGAGGGAGAGCCCTCTCCGCTGACCCACGTGCCCTGTGTCCAAGCCCAGCCCAGCTCACGGGCTCCGCAGAAGCACTGCTGGGAAATCGCCCTGGAGGCCGAGGGCCACCCCCCCCCCCGTGGCCCGCCAGGATGCCCCCCCCCCCCAACCCCGCCCAGTCGTCTGTCCCGTCCTCGTGTGGGCTCGCAGCCTCTAGCTTTGCTCCTTTTGTTCCTTCCTTGGGGACATCTGTCCTCCCACTGCCCCCAGCCAAGGGCCTCCCATCTTCCAGGAGCCCCTGTGGAGGCTGCCTCATCTCTAGAGCCCTCTCTGGCTGCCCAGGGAGCCTGGGGGATCCCTGGGCCTGGGCCCCGGGGCCTTCCTCAAGTACCACGCGGCCGTGGCGGCGGGTGTGCTCAGCACAGGACACGCAGCACCAACAGCCCGTGTGCACGGGGCTTGGCGTGTGCTTGCCGCTGGGTTAGTGAAAGGGTCAGAGCAGAGGGTGAACAGGCCAGTCCCACCCTTGGGGGAGGAGACCTGCTCCCACGTGGGCGGCAGGTGGGGCTGCGGGTTCGGGACAGCATGGAACGGGGCGGAAAGGCCAGGCCGCTGGCTGAGCCCAGAGGGAGGACACAGCGGGCCACAGAGCCCTGTGGCGGGCGGGGCCAGCAGGCCTGGGGGACTACAGTAAGGCTACAACAGGACGCGGGCCACCCGCAGAGGCCCTGGCAGCCGGCCGACACCGCAGGTGTGACCCCGGGTGCTGCAGGGTCTGAGGACAGCTGAGTGGTCCGGCCGGGCGGGCAGGGCGGGGCTGACACAGGGGAGCCGGCTGGTCTGAGGGCAGCCGTGATCTGGTCCGGGGCGCCACACGTGGCCTGCGCAGGGACGGCAGGACCGGGGACCAGCAGCAGCATGACGTCACGACTCAGTCGCCAACCTGATGTGAGGGCAGATGGGAGAGGAGCCGCGACCACCGCCCACTCCGGGCTACGGGGGGCTGGGGGGGTCGCAGGAGGTCGGGGGCTCCAGAGGGGCCTCTGGGGCAGCAATAGGTTCAGCCTGAGCCGTGGGGGGGCACTGAGAACACCGGAAGCTCGGGGGTGGCCCACAGGTCTCCGGCAGGGTCACGGTCATGTGTTGGCCCTTCTGGTAGAGAGACGTCACTGTCAGAGGTGGAAGGAGAGGCCAGGGCACGCGGAGCCCAGCTTCCCAGGGGTCATTCCCCTGCCCCCTCCATGGTCACCTAGTCCCCAAGCAGAGGCTGTGGCCGCCCTTCTCCCCGGGGCCCACAGTGCAATGGGGTGGGGCAGGAGGGTTCCCCATGGGCTCCTGCAATACCGCTTCCGTGGAAGGGACAGGCGGCACTTTTCAGACAGGACATGTCTGAGCACCCTTGGAATTAGGCTGAGGCCCAGCTGTCCTGCTGGGAAAGAAAGAGCCCTCCCCGAGTGTCACTCCTCAGAGATGGTCCCGCCTGCCCCCGGCACTGGGCTGGCCCGGGCACGGGTGAGAGTGGGGCGGTCTGTCTGCGGCCTTGCTGAAGCCCTACGGAGACGCGGGCAGGAGCTCTCCTGGGCGATGAGTCCTACGGGGACTGAGGCCTGCGCTGGTCTCGGGACCACAGAAGTGGACTCCAGAGGGAAGCCAGGCCCCCATCCGCCAGGGCAGAGCGCCCTCACCCCAGCACCCCTCCCTCCCTTGAGCTGGCCCTGGGGCCCCGCGGGTGAGGAGAGGAGCTGCCCCTGCGGGTGATGTCAGAGCGGGAGCCTGGAGGACCGGGCTGCGGGGACCAGGCGTGGTAGGGGTGGGTGCTGCAGGGCGGGGGGCGGGCTGTAGAGGTCACATCCGGGAAAGAACAGAACCAGGCAGATGTGAAGAAATCGGCGTTTTCTCTACCCTTCCCCTCCCCACCCCGCCCTGCCCCCCACCCGCAGCTCTATAGCAGGGCGAGGCCGACCAGGAAGGGCGGGGGGCTGGGGACACAGCGAGGTTCTGTGGGGCTGGAGACACATCACACCCCACACCCGGGAATGGGGAGAACACAGCGCTTGGGGGCATCTGAGGGGCAGGTGCCGCGGTGGGGGCTCCAAGCCGCCAGCCCCAGCCTGAAGGCGAGAAGACAGCACGGGCGGACGGGCGACAGCTCAGCCAGCCTGGGCAGGGTCAGCAGGTGGCCGCACAGAAAATGAGTCCCCGGGGCAGCAGCAATTGTAAGTGTCAGGAAAGTCAAGGTCTCCGTAGCCCTGGTCTGTGACAGCTTCTGACCACAAACAAATATATATGGAAACGATCGCCCAGGGCGGCAGCCAGCACTGGTGCGTGAGGAGGCTTAACCCCTGAGTGTCCGGGCGGCCAGGGCAGTGGGGCCCAGAGCGCCGGCCCTCCATGAGACGGCCACAGAGGCGGTCCCTTCCCGGGGCACACAAGCGCAGCCTCCCAAGTGCCCCCATGCCTATCTGGAGAGACCCCCGCCCTACCCAGGGCAGTGCCCGGCTCCCGGACACAGTAGCCCCTCCAGCCTCAGCTCCCAGGAGGGGCCAGGCCAGGCCAGCCGCCGGGGGTGTCACTCGGGAGTCCCAAGTATGGGGCAGGCTCCCCGCATGTGGAAACGCAGACCCCTACACCCAGTGAGACGCCCTGACACGGCGAGCAGACTCGGCTTCCCTGGAAAAATGCAGAGTCTCCATGAGCGCTCACAGAGGTCACCTACCCACGGGCTCCGAGCCACGGCCAGAGTAATGAGATCAAGGAGCCCTGGGCCGGGTGTGGGACAACTGATCGCGACGACGACGGTTCCTTATTAGTCTGTTCATTCAGCCCCGCCCGGCTGCACCGGAATTGAAGACGGTGGCCACCGTGCATGCGCGCGTCTCGGTCACAGGCGCGCAGATGCAAACCGCTGTGGAGGCCCGCGGCGTCCGGGGCATCGCCCTTCTGCCCACCCCGCGCTGCCCGCCTTTCTCTGGGGAAACCGTGGCTTCCCCGTCCGTCACCCAGACGGCCTTCCTCGGCCGGCTTCTTGGGAAAACGAGGAAAGTACTTCACGCAGAGCGGCTTGACTGGGGTCGCCCAAACTCATATCCACCCCAAACCCCAGAATGAGATCTCACTTGGGAACGGGGTCTTACAGGGGTGATTCGCTAAGGATCTAAGACAAAATCATGTTCGATTTCAGGCGGGTCACACCCAGCCACCATGGTCCTGGAAGAGGAGACACGGGAAGCAGGCAGCCACATGACCACGGAGCAGAGGTTGGAGGGACGCCTGGCTGCCCAGAGCTGGCAAAGGCCGGAGGGAGCCTCCCTGAGCCTCTGGGGGAACCGACACCCAGGTTTCAGGCTTCCAGCCCATGAACTGGGAGGGGGTCCACTTCTGCTGTTTGAAGCCCTGGTGTGTGGGACTCCGCACCCACGGTCGTACCCACGGTTGCTCAGGACACCGTCCCAGGCCTCCCTGTGCACTGCTGCATGGCCAAGCCAGGCCTGTCCCTACCTGTGAATTCCCATGGGCATCGGGCTTCCCAAAAGCCCCCCACCACAGCCACACAGCAGCCCCACCCTGCCCCCTCATCCAGAAGTCAGCAAAGACCCGTGGAATTGTTTTCACTAAAAACTGTCCACCGATGCAGAAAACAGACCCACATCCCTCCTGTTCCTGGAGCCCAGGACCTGCTCCCCGGGAAACAAGGCCCCCAAAGCCTGGTTTGCTGTCACTGCGTCTTGGGGGGCCCCTCATGTGTCGGTGGCCAGGCAGACGTGGCCTTCGGTGGCAGAGACCAAGACTGGGATGTCCGCTGTCACAAGATGCACTCAGGGGTGCCGGCAGCCCACAACGGGGCGGGAATCAGAGTCAGTCCCAAGTCCTGGAAGGGGACAGAGGCGTCTGCTCCTGAACCCATGAGTGCACGGCGTGCCCGGCACAAAGACAGAAGCGTGTGGTTTCGCAGGGGACCCCAACGCCCGCAGCACAGCCGCCCTTCACTTCCCGACAGCCGCAGACCGTCACGTGCGTTCCTTAAGTCGCTTCTCCTGCAGGTGGACCTGAAGCTGCGGCGCTGCTCTGCGCCCCCCAAGCGCGGCACCTTCGCAGGTCCTGTCCCTCGCTGGGGGACACTGAATGCAAGCAAAACCCGTGAGTCCAAGCTGAGCCCTATTTGTTTTCTGTAACAGCCTCTCCTCAACCTTGAAACTACTTTCTGTTTTGAAAATTATCTGACATCTCAAAATAAGCTCACGAACGCTGGCCAGTGCACCCAAGACTGAGGGACCGTGAGCAAGTAAATGAGTTTTGGGTCTGCTGCCCCAGCTGTTGGTGAAGCTAGACTGATATTCCTGTCCAGGTGTGTTTGTGCACCAAGTCCCTGCTCAAATGCCCGCCATGGCTCTGACTGCCCCCACTCTGGCCGTGTGGACCAGGAAGTTACGTCCTGACCACTGACCTCCAGAAGCAAAGACGGACTCCCACAGACGGATGGCCCCAGATCCAGAAATCGGGCAGCAGGGGCTTCCTAAAGGCTGATATAAATTGCCTGTGGTATGCACACATGTGCACACCTAGACAGCATGTGTCTAGGACACACAGGGCACATGCACATGCGTGCAGGTGTGGTCTCGTACAAGTGCACACACGGGACGCACAGACACGCATGTGGCACCCACCTGAGTGGGTACACACGAGGCATTGAATGCACAGACATGCACACGCGTGCACACACGTGCACACACAGAGTTCCAAGACCAGCTCAGAGCTGCCTGATGAGCGGCCCCCACCATGGACCAGAATGCAAAGAGGGCCGCTAAAGCTTTCGGGACTCTGGGCTCACCACGGAAGGGAGCAGCCTGAGCCTTAAAGATGCGGGACAGCAATGCTAAGAGTTCACGGGTCTGCCCGGCCTCGACTCGGGCATTGGCCACATGGCTGGCCAAGGGGACCTGTCCTGTCCCACAAGGAGGGGCTCGGCTACCTGGGGCAGCCTGGTCCCTGCCTGAGAGGGCCCCTCGGGGATTCTGCTGATGGGTGAGGGCCTGACTACGATCAGACAGTATAGCCGGACACAGGGCTGACAGCAGCACTGCTATCTGCCCCAAGCTGGGAGCCCAGTGCTGCCCACGACCCAGAACAGCCTGGGCAGGGCCCTGGCTCGGGAGTGCAGGGACAGAGAGGTACGGGAGTTCCCGCAGCGGCCGAGCCAAGCCATGTCCTAGCTCCAGCTGCTCCCGTGGCTGCCCCAGACCACGGGAGTAGCCCCGGGACAGCACAGAGAAGGGGAGGCCCACGGGGGGTGTTGGAGGACTCCAGCGCCCGGGTCGGCGTCCCAACGGGGTCCCAACAGCACCACGCACGGGGCTGCGCTGGCGGCTGCCCGTGTCCGCCCGGCCGCGCACAGACTGAGCAGCCCACTTGCTATTCTCAGGTGAGGGACGCTGTGGCCGAGGCCCTCAGTGTCACCAGGAGCCGGGTGGGGGGAACAGGGCAGAACCTTCAGAACTAATGTCAATTTTCTGCATCAAATATTTTGATAATTAAACAAAGCTGATCAAGGGAGGCGAGTGGCACAGCTCCGGAGCTCAGGAAGCAGCCCATTAAACAGAGGCCCGAGCGCCCGCGGCGGCAGCCCCAGATTAATGACTCAGCCGTAATAGATTTTCCCAGCTCCGCCGCACGGGGCAGCTCCGGCCGGGGAGGGGCGCGCAGCCCGCGCCCGGAGGAGGCCGTTAAAGGGGCAGGGACAGTAAATCAAGGTGCCCACGGTGGACGGGTGGGAGGGCCGCAGGCTGTGACCCACTCACCTGTGACGGACCCGAGGTGTCCCTGTCTTCTGGTGTGACAGGGGTCTGCGACCCAGGCTCTCTGGGAGGCCCCCTTCAGACCAGCGGGAGATGTAGTTCCAGCTCAAATGGACACAGAGCCAGAAGGATGGGCTCAAGAAGGACAGCAGGGGGTGCCCTGGGTTGCCCCCCCAGTCCTCCACGGCTGCCCTCTACAGTGGCCAGAGAGGGTCAGGCTGGACAGTGCTGCCTGCTTCTGTGTCCGGACCTGGTCCACCTGACTCCTGTGTGTCCACACAGCTGTGCGGTATGGAGACCAGATGAAGGAAGCACGTGTTCAGCCCAACACGGTCATACTGCAAGGATGGGTTACATTGGGATAGTTTCCGGGACTGGGGGACTCAGGAGTAATGAAACCCAGGGCTGCTGACCGGGGAGGACAGGATGTGCGTTGGGGGCGGGTGCCCATGCCGTCCCGGTCCTCCACAGGGAGCCCCGCCTTCACCCCTGCAGGATGGAGCAGAGCTGGCAGGCCCCACGCAGCCCGCACGGGCTCTCAGGGCCCCTCGGGGAGATGGGGAACCACAGAGGCCGTCCCGTGCCCCCAGAGCAGCTCTGTGGCACTGGCATGTCGAGGGAGCTGTGTGCTGTGGGACGTCCTGTCCCTGTAGACCCACAGCGTTTGCTCTGCTCTCCAGGAATGCTGGGCTGTTCCACACACAAGGGATGAAGACACGTTGTTCTTGGTGCTTTCGTTCAACAAACATTTCCTGGACCACTGCGGTGGGAAGACAGCGGGGGGTTGGGGGGGGGACCCTCTTCTGAGGCTTGTCCACTCCAGCTGGCCAAGAGAAGCCTGCCGCTGCTCAGCCCATCCCAGGTCCTGGGTACAGCGTTGCAGCAGCAAGGAGGAATGGGGTGTGCTCCCCCTGGCCCCTCACAGCCCCCAACAATGCAGACCCTTGAGGCTGGGTCCTTGCTGGGTGTCCCGGAGCCCCCGGTCGCTGGGCCTGGATCATGCCCGGCCTCCCCGGGAATGTCCAGTGAGCCCTCAGTCCCTGCCCAGCTGTGGCACCCAGGGTTTCCACCCGAGGCTCTGCCTTCTCAGCCCAGGTGGTAGGACTGGCCAGGGGTCCCTGGGCCTCTCCAGGTGGCCCGGCTATCCAGCCACAACTCCGCTGCGGACCCTCTGCTCTCTCCCTCACCTACTTTCCCACCCCCTCCCAGATGCAGGAGGGGGGGCCTGAGAGGGGGGTTGTCCTTGCTTCCTACCAGGCCACTGCCTGCGTCACCCGCACTCCCTCCTGGACACAAGGGCCGACCAAGTCATCAGGGTGGTGTTCCCACAGCCGCACCCCACCCAGGCTGTGGCCGCCAGAGTAGCCTGATCTCCTCTGTTTTCCACCCTTGAGGAGCAGAACTGCCCGGTCGCCCTCTGGAGGCTGTGTCTCCCCATACAGACGCATGTCACTCCCTGATCTCTCCTGAATGTGCTCCCGGGCTTAGGCCGGCCACACCCGCTGGAGCCAGGACAGGTGGCGGGCACTGCAAGACAGACACACTGGTGGGGGAGGGCACAAGGCTGCACGCGCCAAGGCCTCCCTGCGTTTGCACAGTGTGCGTGCACAACTGTGTGTATTTCTAGATTGGGTGTGGGCACACGTGAGCTTGCATGTGTGTGAGGGGCATTGTGAGTGTATGTGCTGCCTGAGGGCGTTCACGCATGTGTGCACGAGTGTACATGTGTGCGAGGGGTATGTGTGATATCTGTGCTGCCTGAGTGTGTGTCCACGCATGTGTGTGTGAGAGTACACGCGTGTGAGGGGCTCACGTGATCATGTGTGCTGCCTGAGTGTGTGTTCGCGCACGTGTGCGTGAGCGTGCGTGTTCGTGTGCCTGTGCGCATGTGCGCACGTGTGCTCACACAGCTGTGTGCGTGTGCATGCCATCAAAAGTATTGCCACACAGGTAGAGTGGTAAGTGTGCTGTGTGCACAGTTGTGTGTTCGTGAGTGCTCTGCTCACAGGCGTGTGAGCATGGGTGCCTGTGTAAGCATCCCTAGTGTTTGTGCGTGAATGTGTGGCTCACGCAAGGGTATATCATGGTCGTGTGCAACAGTGGCATGAGGGTGCTGCGTGCCCAGTGTGCATGCATCCGTGTTCACGTCCGCTGAACTGGGACCGGGGCTTGGCACCTAGCGAGATGCGGCTTCAGGAACCTGCCCGGGATGCTGAGGAGGTCACGTGGCCCCCAAGACAGCTGCCTCATCCCATCTCATTTGTGCCTCCGGAGAACACTTATTCGGCACCAACTGTAGCCCCAGGATAACCCTGGTGCGCACACACACCCCATCACTGCCTCTCTGCCTCCCCCCCCGCCGGAGAGGGTCTCAGAGGCAAGAGGGGACCGGGACAGAGCCACTAATCACGCGGCTGGTGTGAACGTCGAGCCTCAAGGGCAACACCCAGAGCCCCTCCCCCAGCTCCTAGCTCCGGGCGGCCCCCCCGCTGGCCGCCCCCAACCTCAGCCTGGCATCATGAGGCTGTGCGAGGAGGCCACACTTGCCCCTGCGCCTTCACAGAGGTTGTCCCGTCTGCCCTGGACGCCCTTCCCTGCCTGCTCCCCCCACCCAAGTCAGGTCCCATTCACCCTCAGAGCCTGGGAGGTGGCAGCTCTGCTGTGGGGTGCCTGGGGCCCTGGGGGCTGCCCCGTGGCTCAGTCATCCTTCTGCGCCTGTGTGTCCCTGGACCTCAAGGCCATAGCAGGGGCCATCCCCATCCCCCAGGAGCCATGGCAGGGGAGGAGCGAGGGAGGCACGGCCTGAGGTCTCCCCCGTGAGTGAGTGTCAAGCCCCTCATTGCCCACGCTGCTCTGTGGACGAGGGGTCACTACGCATCCCTTGGCCACCCACCACTCCTGCTCCCCACCCCCCGGCAGAGTTCAGGTGCCAGCCCCACGGCTCCCCTGGCAGGGCTCCCACCAGGGCCTGGACCCAACCCCGTAGTGTTGGCTCCCCCGCCTCTTCCCTCCCCAGCAGCCAGTGGGGACTCCGGAGCCCCTGTTTCCCCATCTGCCACCAGGGAGGGGCTGCCTGCCTCCAGGCCACAGCTGGGTTAGCTCCCCCTAAGCCCCATGGGGGCACAGAAGGCACGGAGGAGCCTGCTGGATGAGGTGGGTCTTCTCCCACACCCCCGAGTGCCCGGCTGAGCGCTCAGCCCAGCCCCCCGCGAGCTCAAACAACCTCAACCCCGTGGCCTCCAGGATCCCCAGGGTGGCCAGCTCCACTCGGGGTTTATTCTGCAGGAAGCAAATCGGGGCAGTTACCCCCCAAGGAGGCAGCTCGGAGAGGACGACAGGAGGGCCAGGCTGCCCCTGCTGGAGCCCCAGCCTGGATGGGTGGGGGTCGAACATGTGATCAAAGATAATGAGCCAGAGGAACAAGGGGGCATCCCGGGGCGGGGAGCAGGACGGGGGAGCCCCTCTCTTGACTCAAACCCAGACCCTGGCCACCAGAAACCCGGGGACCCAGCTGAGTCCAATGCAGTCCCTGTGACCAGGCTGCCACCTGGAGACCCCGTGTTCTAGCCCCCCGGGACCCGGATGCCCCACAGGTGCACCGTGAGGCAGCCCCCACCTGTGGGGGAGGACCTGACCCCCCACCCGCCCTCAGAGTCCCTGCCATGGTCACAGGCCGTTCAAGGTCGAGAGTAACCCCGTGTGGTCTGCCAAGTGGGGCCCATGGCGCGTCTGGCCACAGGAGTGTCAGCCCATACATCACGGGTGTCCCATCGCGGCTGTCACGGTAACTACAGGGACTCGGGCAGGGTCGTATTTCTACCAGTCATGACAGCGGAGATAAATCCGTCCCGGCCATCCACCGCGGGCAGCAGGCCGTGTCGGGGAAGGTGGTGGCCAACTGAGGCGGGTGCCATCAAGCCAAGACCCCGAGATGGGAGGCTGTGGGGGCCTGACCTGGGGGCACTTCACTGACAGGCCCCTTCCTCCCCGCTGCCTGTCCTGCCCCTGACAGCCATGCCTGGGGTGGGACTTGGCCCCTGACCAGGGCACCTGAACCCTGGGACCCTGTCTCAGATGGTTCCTTTCTGGCTGTGTGACCCTAGGCCAGTCACTGACCCTCTCTGGGTCTCCTTCTCCTCAGCATCACAGTGGGGTACCAACCCCCACACGGTGGCTGTCAGACTGAGTGCAGTGACCTGTGCGAGCCAGGCTGGCCACATCCCAGGTGGGAACCCCAGAAACCCCTCCGAAGCCTCTTGAGCCCAGCCCCCGATACTCATGCTGCCCCCACCTTGGGGTCCCCGGCACCCCTTGGCCTACTTCCCCTCCAGCCCAGCTGCCTCTTACTGACCCTCCACATCTGGACCCAACACCAGCACCCAGACCCAGCCAGCCCAGCTCAAAGACGGGCCAGATGGCCAGGCCACGAGGTCACCAATTATCTTCAGGGTGAAGGGGGCCGATCAGGGTCTAGGTTCCTTCTGCATCTCCAAGACTCCCCAGGCTCAGGGCGCAGGGCTGAACAACCACGGGCGCTGAGAAGCAGCCACGCACCCCCCACCCAGCTGCCCAGTCCCGGGGTCACCCGGCATCTCGGTGAGCGGCAGGCATCCCGCTGCCTGGCACAGGGGCACCTCCCCCTGTCTCCCTCCCCGCCCAGCAGTCAGCAGAACCGGTGCTCAGGCCTTGGGCAGTGAGAACCCAGAGCCGACCCCAGGGCTGTGCCTGGCCAGCCTGTCTCTGACCCTTCCATATTTCCTGAGGTCTCCGTCCTCAGAACTTGCCCCTACGGCCTCAACACCACCATGCCTCCCTCCACCACCCACATCGCAGGACCTATCTTCTCCCGTCCACTCGCTCTGTCCTCCTGGACGGTCCCCCCACACAGCCCTCTCCATGTCACCGACTCTGCCTCTGGCCCAGTTAGCCTGACCATCCCGTCCACGTCGCCCCTGGCCCAGCTCAGGAAAACCCCGGCTCCCACGAGTGAGGATGGTGACACGCGGGGCCGGGGCTGTTCAGGTCACAGCTCGGAGCAGCTATGTGAGGACACCTGACATGCACCCGGGAGGACGGCAGGTGGCCTTCTGGTCAGCTGCCTAAGGACATGTCCACAGAGCCAGGACTGAGACTCATTTACCGAAAATCCTACAGGGAACGGGGAGGTGACAGAAGAGCCACGCTTTCGAGAGTGCTGTGAGAGGAGAAAATGACACCGAACTCATCAGGCAGCTGGACATGGCAGCGGCCCTAGGAGGTAGGGGCCGATCGCCCGCCTCTGGCTCTTGGGGAGCCAGGACCCCCAGGACAGAGCGAGGAGGCCACGGGAGGGCCGTCCCCCACCCTGGAGAGATGTGCCTGCGGCCAGGAAGGTGCCCAGGACTTTGGCCACATGGGCCCGTCCACACAACGCAGACACTGCTGTCCCCTCAGACCAAGCACTCTGGGGCAAAAGTCACAGGGAGTGGGAATGCCCTGTGTCCACAGGCATTGCAGCCGTGGGCAGAGCCCCGAGGAAGGCCCAGCCATGGCAGGTGTGAGCTCTCGGCCCCAGGGCCATGAGGGCCTGGCCACGGCAACCACACAGGCCCGGTCAGTATGTCGGGTTTCCCTGACAGAAGCACCAAGGTCAGGGTCCTGTGAGCAGGAGTTCCGTGAGCACGGCGGTGACAGCCCCACACGGCTAGGAAGATGGCGAGCCTCCCCCGTGGCTGGCCAAGGGGCGGGGCCAGCCCCCTTTCTCGTCCCCACGTTCTGGAGGAGCGGACCGGCTGACCCGCGCCCCCGCACCCCTGCCCCTCCAGGAGCCAGGGCCGCATCCACTTCCACGTGCACCCGCCCGGGTCCACAGCACCCCCCGCCCATGATAGATAATGGTTTAATAAGCGATCTGTTTTTTATTTAAAGGGTCGGCAGTAAAACCCAGATCACATTTCTCACTTGGTGGGTCAAAAAACCGCTTACGCTCATTTCTGCAATGGAAAGCGACACTCTATCAAATCAAACATTTCCAGATGTGCCCAGCTTGCTCGGAGGCGCGGCGGCGGCTGGAAAGCAGGCCGGGAACACCACCTACTGGCAGCCGGGAGCCGGTCACCGCACACTCACTCCCGCAGCACAGAGGCCCGCAGCCCGGGCCCCTACTGTGTGGTCGGAGTTGGAGGACCCTCTGCCCGTCAACACGGCCCCCAGGCCAGGGCCAGGAGCACCCGCGGTCTGTGGGGCCAGGCCCCCTCGCTGCTGCCGGCCGGCCTCTCTGGCCACCTTCTGCACCCCAGGCCATGGCAGCTGGGGGAGCAGCTGGAAGCTGTTTTGGAGGGGGTGCTCGGATGCAGGCCGGTACCTGGAACAGACACAGTGTTCCGAAGTCACCCCAAGAAGCAGGAGGAAGGAGGAATCCGATCCGAAGGGCCCCGCACACCCTGGTGCTGAGTCTGAGCCCCGTCCCGACGGCCAGCGTGCCCAGGGCCCGGGCCTGCGTGCCCAGCTTTGCTCTAGGGACACAGTGAGACCGTGAGGACATCTCTGCCTTTGAAAGACGGACGTGCTCCCCAGCTAGCTTGGCTCATGTCCTGGGTGGGAGTGGAGCCCACCAGCCGCCCCTGTCCCGGCCAGCCCGCCATGACCGCCTCCCAGCTCCGGGCCACAGCACCACGAACAGGGCAGCCCCCTTCAAAGCAAAGGAAAGCCGACCGGGTCCGAGCTGGAGCCCCCCTGAGAGCGGCTGCTACCAGACTTGGGCTCAGAAACTCTCCCGCTGCCAGGAGGAGCTCTGGGAAAGGGGCTCCGGAAGGCCCGTGGGTGGGGGCTCCTGGACCCACCTGGGCCGCCTCCAGGGGCAGGACTGCTGGAAACACACTTGCTGGCAGCCGCCCGAGATCGTATTCCGTGGGTCCCCCATAGAATGCCGTTTTCACTCTGAATTAAAACCGCAGCCAACTTTAAATTTAATAATAGAGTTATAAACTCTTGAAGGTGTATGGATGGCTGACCGACCCTGGAGAGAAGAGGGAGGCTCTACACACAGAGGTCCTTGTAAGCAAATCTCGGGATTTGGTCCAGACCTTGTTGAATTACCTTTTGTGAGAACTCGCGGCATCTGTGCTGGTCACGGGTGGCGTCGGGTGACTTGGGGGGGAGGGCAGCCTGGCCCCCCCAGAAGCAGCCCTGCCCTGCGGGACCCGCCAAGCTGTTCCTCCCAAAGGGGTCCCCACCCCAGCACACAGACACCCCTGGAGGCCCAGGGCCCACCCTGATCTCTGCACCGTGACAAAAGGCGGGGATGTGGGCACAGGGAACAGGGCACAGACGACAGACAGGAGGCAGCTGGTCAGGAAAGCGCCGTCTGGTGTCCAGCAGCCTGGGGTGGACTCCAGGGGACCAGCAGGGACGCCTGACCTGCCTGATCACCGTCTTCCCCCGAGACCAGCCCCTTCCAGCCGCCGCACGGCTGCATGTGAACCTGGGAGCAGCAAGTGCTCCTGTCCCCGGATGGCCCGAGCTCTGCTCCATCTCTGCAGTGTGGAGTCTGACGGACACAGGCTGTCACCGGCGGGTCACTCCAAGACCAGCTGGAGGGGCCGAAATCGCAATGTCACAGAACGCTGAGGACTCAGGAACCCCTCACCCAGTGCCCCCACTACCCACATCATTCATTCCACCTGGACCTATAAACTGACCCGTGGGGCCACAGGCATCCACAGGGCCCCGTCCTGGCACCTGTTCCAACAGGATGACCAGATGTGCGTCTCCCTTTGCCTTCCCCACCTGAGCTTTGCCCACAAGGGTAACAAAGGGCCCTCCCTCTTCACCCCGGGCTCAAATGTCCTGAGGAAGGAGATGCAGCAGACCTGCAGAAGTAAATATCTAGGCCACTCCTGAGCTCAAATGCTGCCTCCTCCAAGAAGCCCCCCCTGGTTTCACACCTCCAAGCCTGACCCCTCGTTCCTACTGCGAGCCACTCTGTGCTTTTGTCACTTACTCCTCCTGTGCCCCCACCACCGTCACCCCCCCACCCCCAGTCCCTAACACACAGAAGGTGCACCCCAAGGGGCCTGTCATCTTCCAAATGAAAGTATTTAATGCATTTTTAGAATAAAAATTTTTAGAATAAAATAACCAGGATGAAATATTTTTGCCTTTATCACACAGGAAGCTCTGCGCTGACTCACGTGAGTCTTGCCAGGCCGTACGTCACCCTGCCACAGAGCAGATGTCGCCCCGTCCGGAGCTCGGGCCACACCAGACTTCTGGGTCCCCACTCAGTGACTCTGGCAAACTCCCCAGTGCAGGTCACCGCCACTTCCATCTTCCGAGGTTTTCCCAGTCTCCGTGGGCCCCTCGTGTGGACTCTCAAGGCGCCCGCAGCAGTGCAGAGAAGGGCCTCCGTGTCCCCATCGCAGACAGGCTGGGACGGCACGTGCCCGGCGGGCTTTTCAGGATTAAACAGGGAGAGCTGGCTGTCGTGAGCCCCGTCGTAGGCGTGAGTAAGTTATCAGCCCGATGGCTGCCCCGTGAACCCCACAGGCTCACATGCCCCCAGTCACCCCTCTACCTTCACACCCAGGCCTGGGGGACTGGAAAGGAGTGACCACCCCCGTCCTCCCGTGTAGGCAGCCTCGGAGCAGCAGAGAGGGGGTTGGCCCTCACACCCAGGGGATTCGCAGCCTTGTGGGGACTCAGAGAGAAAGGCTGGTCCAGTCTCAAGGCGGCTGCGAGGGCTTCCTGGAGGGGGTGTCCTCACAGGGATAATCCTCCTGGAAGAGGAACCCTGAGCACCTCCCCCGACAACTCCAGGACAGGAAGAGCCTCCAACCCCAAGGCTCTGCCCCAGACAGAGAGATTGGCAGACAGATGGACAGACAGACAGCAAGGATTGGTCCTGGGTACGGCTGGGCCACCAGAGGGCAAGGCCAAGGCATGGGGATAGGGAGGGTGGGAGCATGGGGGAGGGGAGGTTAGGGGGATGGGGATAGGGATACGGAGGATGAGGGGGGTGAGGGATGGAGGGACGGGGAGGATGGGGATAGGGAGGTTAGGGGGATGGGGGATTGGGCAGATGGGGGGATGGGGAGAAGGAGGTTAGAGGGATAGGGAGGATATGGAGGATGGGGGGATGGAGGGCATGGGGCAGCCCCTTGAGCTCCCCCCAAGGCAGATAGGCAGCCTAGAAGCCAAGTTCCCTATTGTCATGCCACATTGGAAATAAAACTGAGATTTGGGGCATTTTCCAGGACCAGAAACCTCCGCAGGGCGGTCAGCGGGGAGAACGTCCCAGGGAAATCGGCCGATGTTGAGGTGGGGTCTCAGCACCCGGGGTGGGGGCAGGCATGGCCCCTTGAACCTGCTTCCAAGGACAGCCTCCCCCCGGGAGGGGCCAAGAACACTTCCAAAGCAGGCACAAGTGTGGTCAGGCTTGACCTTGATCCTCCCTCCAGACAGGCTGCTCTCCCAGGGCCTGAGAAGGAAGGCTGTGCCCCGGGCCCCATCGGGCCCCTCTCCAGCCAGCAGAGGTCACACTCCCTGAGAGGAACGAGCTCCGCTAGGGAAACAGCGCGCCGGGCCAGACGCCCTGCGGGTTCACCCAGAGGAAGACACAGGAAGCATCAGGAACACCTTGGCCCCCGCATCCCTGATTTGCAGGTCGTGGCTCAAGAGGACCCTGTGCGGAGCCCTTTACCCCCACCCCAAATGCCTGCCCCTCCCAGCCTGGCTGCAGGCTCCCTTGAGAGACTTCCCTGGGAGGACCCTCTGGGGGCCGCTCTCCCATCGCCCCCCTCCATCTGGCTGCCCAGGCCTTGTCCCTAGGCGCCTGTGACATGCACGGAGGAAAGCCTCCTTGCGTGGTCTTGGCTCATCCTCTCAGCACCTGGCCAGCCTCACAGAGGAACCCAAGGCCGAGACCAGGGTGGGAGCCCCAAAAAAACTTGTCCAGGATGGGGATCTTCTAAGAGAGGTAGACCCTGTAATTTCTTGGAGATGTCTCAGAACTAACTCAGCCTCATGGGATCAGGGAAGGCTTCTTGGAGGAAGAGGCATTTAAGTGGAGCAAGAGCACAGCTGGCCAGGCAGGGGAGGGGGGGAGGGGGCTGGTCAGCATCAAGAGCACAGCTGGCCGGGCGCACTGGAGCAGGGGAGGGAGGGAGGAGGGTGGCCAGCATCCAGAAGCCTGGAAAACCCAAGGAGGGCCAGCGCCAGAAACAGCTGGAGGTGGGGGGCAGGTGGGGGAGAGGTGGGGGTCCACACAAGGCCCGACTGCCTCCTAGCAGGTGGGGGGCCGGGTCTTGCCTCCTCTAGAAAGGGGTCCTCCCAGGATGGAGCAGAGTTGAGCCCAGCATGCAGCAGACACACAGAGAATATTTGTTGGAGGGGAAATAGGGACCCTCCTGGGTGAGAGCCGGGCTGGGGGGTTCACACACACAGAGGGAGGGCTCCCAGCCCCGTTCCCTGGGCCTTGTTCCCAAGGCTCCTCACGCCCCACGTTCCTCCCCACTACCCCCAGGTCTGCCCACTGCGCCCGAGTCTTCCTGCCCCCCCCGGGGTCTGCCTGCTCACCCCAGGGTCTGCCCACTCCCCCCGGAGTCTGCCTACACCCCCCAGGGTCTGCCCACCCTCAGGGCAGCAGGTGGGGTCTCTGCACGGCCAGGTACACATGGTGGGCTGAGTCCTCTGTGGGTTCTGAGGGTAGAGCCCCAGTTGCCCCCTGTGGCCCAGTCCTTGGACATCATTTTTTGGCAGCAAGGAGAGGACCCTGGGGCCCCCGCGTGATGGGCTCTGAGCCCTGATGGGCCCAGAGCCCCCTGCTCTGCTGAACATCCCTCCCACGGCCGTTTTCCTGTGGTGAGGCACCATGGTGACAGCTAAGGTGACAACTTCTGGGAGGCTCTTGGCAGAGAGCTAATGAGCAGAAGGGGGTTCCCGGCTTCTGCCTAGTGGGGGGCCTCCACCTCTTGCCCCTCTGAGCAAGGGGACAGCATGGCCCCCACGAGGCCAGCGTGGGCCCCCAGGAGCTCACCCTAGCCCCTAGGAAAGCGGGGGAGGGCATGGTTTGAGCAGAGGGAGGCCCTCAGGCCCCAGGGGGAGGCTCACGGCCCGTGACCAGCTCTTACACACTCTGCACCAGGCCCAGCTCTCGGTGCTGAGAACTTGCAAAGAAGCAGCGAAGCTGTCCCTGGGGCACGGAGAAGCTCCCGGGGTCCAGGGACCACACCTGCCTCTGCTCGTCCCACGCCTGCTCCAGCTCTGCACGACGCCCCCACTTCCAGCCCCTTTGGCAACTCCCTGGGGCTCAGGCCCAGCTTCTCCACCTGCACCCAGACACCCACCTCCCAGGGCTCAGGGACCCCGATACCCTTCCACACACAGACCCCTACCCAGACCCAGCCTCCCCGCCCCACGCTCCCAGGATCCCCACCCTGTTTCTAGACTCAGGCCTTTGGACACCCTGAGCCCCTGTCTGGGCCACCCTGTCTCCCTCAGCCCCGGGGAGAAGCAGGCTCCACTCCAGGCCCAACCTGGAGCAGCTGGCTGGACCACCGAGGAGGGTCCACGCAGACCCACAGAGCTGGAGACGCTCCCTGGCCACATCCGCTCCCACCCCTGCTCCCTGCTCCACTCCCCAGGGCGCCTTCTCCCTGCGCCTGGAGGGCTGGGCAATGTGCAGGCCCGGGTCCCACCCATGAGAGCTGGCCCGTGGGCCTGGGGTCCAGGCCTGGGTCCAGGGCAGGGGTCCAGGGCTTTGTCGATGAGCCGCTCTGTAAGCTCGGCAAGCTCTGTCAAAATATTTTTAGCATTTGTTCTGTTTAAAAACCCTGAGGTATTAGAGTGCACTAATCTTTAAAAAGGTTAATTTATTCATAGAGATTTTGACAGAGATGTATGGCGCCGTGCAGCCGTGCCCCTTCCCGGGGGGAGCGCGCTCCAGAGCAGCCGGGCGGGCGCAGGTAGCCGCCACCACACCCCCCGCCCCCACTCAGCACGGCGCCCCCCCACCCGCCCTGGCTCCGCCCACTCAGGAGGAGGGGCTCAGTCCACATCCCCTCCTGTAAAGGCCAGGCCCAGTGGAGGCTCAGGCCCAGTGGCCTCTGGCCTCGCAGTTGAAGGGCTGCAGGCCCCCGCCCCTTCCTGTGATCTGAGGGCCGCCAGGGAGCCCCTTCCCCACAACAGTCCTCCGTCAGCCCCCGGGGCCTGGGAGTGGGCATTGCCGCCTGGGCCCCACCAGGGTATCTATGGCTAGTGGAGGTAGCGAAGGCCCATCCTCCTCCCTGGCCAGACCCCTATGGGGGCAGCCAGGGGTCTGAGGGAGTCCCCGGGAGCCCCACAGGCAGGCTGGACCCTGTCACCCGTGATGAACAGCTAGATGGAGCCCCCCACAACCCTGCCCCGCAATCCGGGCTGCGACTCTGGGTCTGGGAACATGTGGCTCTAGGCTTCGTGTGTTTTTAATACTAAGGGGAAACAAGGCTGTTTTCCTCCAGCACCAAGATGAGTCCCACCTAAGGCCTTTGTACACTCCTGCCCAGACCTTCCCATGCACCAATGCCACCTCCTCCAGGAAGCCCTTCTTGACTACCACTCAACCCAGGCCCCAGCATTTCCCTGTTTCGTTTCCTTCCACCGCCCTCTGAAAGGTGTGGGCCCACCCATCATTCTCATATCTGCTGTGTGCCTGGTCCTGTCGGCCCCCCGCAGAGGGCCAGCCTGGCGCCATGCCCTGCAGTGAGCCCAGCACCAGTGTCGAGTCCGCGGGCATAAACGCATGTCCACACTGCTGCGCGGCCCCTGGAAGGCCCCTCTGACTGTCCCGCGTATCCCCTGGCCCCCGCGCCTGAGTGGCACGACGACGCTGAGTTGGCGGCGCCTTCTGAGCCATCTGGCCCGGGCCGGAATCCGGCTCTGGTGTGTGACTCTGAGGGACGGGCTCTCCTTTCTGCAAAAGCTACTGACAACCACACACGCCTCGGCGCGTTCGGCCCAGAGCCCCGAGCGCCAGGCACGCTCAGGGTAAGCTGCGGGCGGGGGGTGCTCTCACTGCCCTTTCCCGGCCCCCACCTGCAGCTCTCCTTCCCTGCCAGGTGAGGCTGGGAGGCTGTGCGGGAGCTGAGCCCCCTCCTGCTGCTCTTGGGGCACCCGGAGGCCTGGCCGCTCCCCACATCCAGAAGGGGGCCCGCATGGGCCTCCCCAGCCGAGCTCGGCACCCCGTGTCTCGCCCCCCCGCCCCCCGCCCAGGAAACCTCCCTGCTGTCCTTGAACTGAGGGCAGCGGCGGCAGCGGTGCTGCAGGAGACAGATGTGCGCGCGGCCCCGTAAACAAGGCGGGAGAGGGTGGGGATTGGGTTACGCCGGTGAAGTATCATAAAATAAATACAAGGACGGTTGGTATACTTCAGGTAAATTAGCCTGATTCAAGCTGTCAGCTTTAGGAAAAGTCTAAATAAACAGAGCTTGCCGTCTCTCCCCAGCATAGGAAGGGGCGAGGACACCGAGCCAGGCCAGGCAGCCCCGCTAATCCGTCAACCTGCAGTCAGGCCCGCGGGCCAGAGGCCTTGGCCCCAAGGACTGAGGGCACAGCAGCCTCCCACAGCCACAGAGGCACCATCTCCGGGAGCCCACCCCCTAGGGGTGCCGCAGGCGGCTTCCAAGTGCATCCTGGGGCCTCCCCGAGCCACCACCTTCCCCTCTGCCAGGCGGCCGTGGCGGTCTCCTGGGGTGCTGTGCAGTGGGGTGGCATCGGTGTCCCCACTCCCAGCGTCATGTCAGAGGACCAGTGTGATGCTGCCCCCAGCTGGGCGGCCAGCAGGACTAGGCCTGGATGGGGCGGGGCTGGCCGAGGCCCCCAGACCCCTTCCCACCTCACCACTGGCCCCCCACAGTTAGATGTGAGGGTCTGCCTTCCCCCGGGGAAGCCCCAGCCACAGCCCCCGACGAGGCGGGGAACCCCAGGGCCGGTGACCCTGAGCGAGGGTCCTAGAGCCACTGTCCGGGCAGCCTCCTTCCCTACCCTCCCCTGTCTGCCTCCCCCTCAGACCGCAGCCGTGCTCCAGCTCGCACGCCCGTCAGCCGTGGGCACACCTGGGGTGAAGGTCAGCCTGGCATCACTCCCACGCGGTCTTGGGGTGTCACCTCTTTCTCCCGAGTCCCGCATGAGCCATGAGAAGGACCCTCTGCAGTGTCCCATGCACACAGCCCCTTCCAGGGCCAGTCAAGGAGGAGCCCGCTGTCCTCATCCTCCCGGGTCCTCTGTGGGTGGCCATTCTCCCCTCCCTCACCTCGGCCTGTCCCCAGGGTCCCCTGGGTGGGAAATGCAAGCCCTCTGCCCACGCTGACAACACGGGTCCAGGGGTGCCTCTTCGTCCTGCTCAGAACCCCAGGCCCGAGGGTTCGAGCAGCGGCAGGTCCCCCCCCGCCCTGTCCCTGGAGCTCTGCATACAGAGGTGGGGCCTGGTTTGGCCAAGCTCACTGGGCCCAGGAGGAGACCTAGGAGCCCTTGGTCCTGGCCCAGGGAGGCGTGTGAGTGAGTGGGGCCTACGCTCCCCCAGGACCCCCCCAGCACCCTGCTCTGACTTGTGTCAGGGACGCCCTTACAACACGAGCATCCCCGGCGGGGTGTACCTTCCACACTCCCCACTCGCAGGCTTTCAAACAGGGCCCAGACGGGCAACCGGAAGTACTCTGCCCTGCACCCCCGCAGGTGACGCGCGTGTCCAGGAAGCAGACAAGATCTGAGTCGCCTGGCTTCGGATCCCTGCGTGTCTGTGCGGGACAGCCCAGACCCCTGGGAACCGCACGCCCAGGGACAGTGCCAGACCCCGTAGCGCCCGTGCCGAGAGTGGGAACACAGAGTTCCAGCCGTGCTCCGCCGGGCCTTTCCCAGGCCGGGTCTTCAGAACCCCCCGCCCCCGCGATGGACGTGACCCTGGCTCCAGCCCACTCACAGGGACCCCACACACTGGCCGTAGGAGAAAGGAGGGCTAGGCTGGCTCCCTTACCTACCCCCCTCCGCACGCAGGGCTGAGAGGCTAGGGGCACACAGGCTGGGGGCAGGGGCCGGTCGGAGGAGGCAAGAGATCCTTGGGGCCAGCGGGAGGAAGTGGTTTGATCTTCGGGGAAGTTTGTTGATATCCATTTCCCTTCCTGGAGAAACTGCAGTCCCTCTGAATTCAGGGAAACAGGCTAGAATCAGCAGCCCGGCCCTCACCCCCCAAGTGGTTCAAAGCCAAGGTGGGGGGGGCTTCGGGTGAGGAGCAGGAAGTCCCCTCCACGAGACCCCAGGGGCTTTGCCCACCTCAGCGGGCCCAATTAAGCTTCAGTTGGGCCGTGCCCTGCCCCCGAGCCCCACCCATGTCCTCCTAAAACCCGGCACCTCCGGGCCCCCAAGCCCTGAAATGGGGTACACCCTCCTGGGCCCCTATTAAGTTGGCATTTTATTTTCAAACCCGTTCAGAACCATTGTCCCCGTTGCCTCTAGGACTTGGATCCTGCTTTTTCCCAGCCCCACCCCTCCTGAAGGGAGCCGCGTGTCCTCAGCTGGGTCCCGCCTGCTCACTTGTAGAAAGCAGGTCACAACCAGGGTAGCCTGGCCAGGGGACACAGACCTGACCTGGGCCAAGCCCAGCTCTGGGAAGGGGCGTCCCCGGGGACGGGATACCCAAGGGCAGGCCCTCCATCAGTAGGAGCTGGCTTCCTGCAGCCAGTCTGGGCCCCAGCCCGATGGGAAACCACCTTCCAAAACACCCCGATGGGCATCCCATCACCTAGGAAGTGGGCACACAGCGTGGGGCGGGGAGGCTCGACCTCCAAAGCCATCTGGCCAGATGGGGAAGCGGGCGTTTCCTCAGGCTACCGTTAACAAGGGAGCATTGCTGCGTTGACTTTAAAGAATCCGCTGCTCAAAGCCTGACACGCTCTTGTTTCAGCCTCCAACGAACAGAACCTTTAAAACCACGGATCGATCGCGCCTGAAAGTTGACACTAAATTTAACAAATGAAATCGGCTCCAGTCCAGCGCGCCCGTGGCCACGAGGGCCCTCTGGGCAGCAGCACTGGCGGGGCGCCACGATCAGACCTGGAGGTGTGCTGGGATCAGCCCCGTGCTCAGACGTCTCCGGGTGCGAGTCCGGGCTCCGGCCGCAGCACCCGCTGCCCCGGTGGGAGGCACTCGTATCTCATTTCTACCTGATAAAGAAATCAATGTCCCTCCGTGTGGATACTGGCTGGGGCTCACAGACAAGGTAGGTCCAGCCTCTCGAGCCCACATTTATGGAGAGTGAATGAACACGGGGTTGTTGCCCCAGAAAACATCTGTCCTGGAGGCTCTCTGCCCGCGTCCTCTGACCCGTGCGCGGATTCGGGCAGGCCCCCCGCCGCTCCCAGCCGCCCACGCCCAGGCTGCCGTTCACCGAGCTGCACGTGGGGAGGGGCAGGTGCGTGGGTCTTCATCTGGGCTCACCCCTCTCCAGCGGGCCCCCAGCTCCAACAAGACGGACCGGGACAGTCCTAGAACAAAGCGTGGTGAGTGAAGCCTGGGCAGGCAAATCCGAGGACAGGCCCCATCCGCCGGGCAGCAAGGCCGGCCCTCGGGGGAGGGGAGCTGGCATGCAGAGTCCAAGCGGCGGGCTCTGGACTGGCCTGCGGGCCCCCCGGCAGGACAGCCAGCAGACCCCAGAGCAGCTCCTTCCACCAGCTCCCCAGGAAGCCAGGGGAGTCTCTCATGCTGTCCGTCTCTGCAGGCACTAACTGTCAGGAGTAAGATGTCTTTGGCCCAAGGAGGGTCTCCTGGGAGCCAGAGCCCCTGAGTGAGCCCCAGTAGCCACCCAGGGAAGGGGTTTCCTGGGCCTGGCTGTGATTCCCAGAAGAAAGGGCCACTGTCACTAAGCATGGGGGGAGGGGGTCCTAGACGTCACAGAGCCCATATCAGGAACCCCACACCTCCCTCCAGGGAGACCTCGTCCTGGACAGGCCTGGCCTGCTGGAAGTTCCTTATTGGACCTCCTGGGTCACCGGCCTGTCCCCTGAGCCAACAGCTCCCAAAGGCCATGGTGGGCAGCCACGCCCGGGCTCTGTACCCCAATGTCGGCCTCCTCCCCGTTCTCCCCAGGATGGGAAATAGCCCCGGGACAAGGAACGCTGCCCGTGCCCAAATAAAAGAAAAAAGGAAAACCAAGCTTTTTGACACCCAGAGACGATGACAACTCGGCAGCCACCCATGTCCCAAACACGGAGCGCACCAAGCACCTGGTTTGCTTTAGCTGATTTTCAGGATCTCTGAGAAATGAGGCTCCGAGAAAGTGCTTCGACGGTCAGCTAGAAGAGGGCATGTTCCAGGGCCTCCGTCAGCCCGAGAGGCGGAGCCAGGTATCCCTTCCCTATTCCTAACCGTCCTTGCCTCACCACCAGGAAGAACTCTGAGGGAACCGTGTCCACCCTGGTTTGGGGTGGAAGACATGGTTCTAAAGATTTCCCAGACACAGCAGGAAATGTGCAGGTAACTGTGAGCATCTCACAGCGTCCCCTCTGCCCCCCACTCACCCTGGGCAAGACGCAGTCCATCAGGGGAGCGCTGGGGCCGAGGCGTAGTGCCCTGTTCCCAGCTGTGTGGCTGCCACCTCTGGGACCCCTCCCAGGGCTAGACAATGTGACCAGTGGGGACCAGGCTTTCCAGGACCCTGTCCCTGTACAGACCTTCTCCTCCCTCCCCAGACAGACAACGGTGGGACACGCCTTCACTCCCTTTGCAAAAGTGTTATGGATTCTATTACTTTGTGCCAACATGAGCACATCACCATGTTTCAAAGACCCCTGACCCGGGCTCTGCCCCACTGTGCCCGTGGCCACCTTGTGGGTTGGTGGGACAAGCAGCAGATGCCGGGATATGGATGAGGAAACCAGGCAAACACATGTCCCACAGCCCATCTAAGGTTGCCTGGGGAGCAAGGGGCCAAGCCAGGACCCCAGCTGAGACCCCCGACTCAGGACCGTACCCCCAGCCCTGCATCCAGGTGGTCCCTGGGCTCTGGAGGCGCTAGTCACAGGCCAGACCCAGAATGACAGGGTGTCGCCCTGCGCACAGGAAATCTGTGAGCTGCAGACGCTGAAGGAAGGAGCCAGAGCCCTGTGGTTAGTGGCAGGATGGGGCAGAGGGACTACCAGACGACCTGCCACGTCACCGCAGCTGGGCGGCTGTCTCAGGGCTCTGCAGTTGGCCCCACTGTAGCCTGGTGGCTGTGACGGCATGCGTCCGACGAGGCGGTGGCCCTGAGCGGTGCCTGCTGGGTGCTCAGTCTGGAAACCACTGCTGTCCCTGTTGGCGAGGGGAGGGGCGGGGGGTCCGGGCAGATGCCTGATGGGCTCTGAACACCAGGGGAGGCCAATAGAAGTGAGCCTGCTGCCCCTCAACCCAAGGACCTGGCCCCCGACCTCCGGGCCCCCGTGGGCCAAGTCGAGGGCTCTCCTCTGCGGGAGATCTGCTTCTTCCCCCCCGTCGTCCTCTCGGGCTAATGAGGAGCTTATGGCCTCCCACCTCAGCCCTCCCCACCCCAGCAGCTCCCCCAGGACCAGGGCAGTGCCCGGCCTGGGACAGCAGGGAGCCTTCCTGAGCCGGGGTGTCCCACCCCCATACCCAGGCTTGAGCCACGTCTAGTTTGTGCCCCACAGCCGTCCACTCACTGACCCCCCGATGGTCTTCCTGGTCCTGGCCCTCCCCCTCCCCAGATCCCCCATCATACTTGCCTCACCCTCCACACCTATCCCTGAAGGGTCCGCTTAAACCCGCCACCTGCGAAGTCACCACTGGCCCCCCTGACGCCGCAGGCTTCCCCACTCTGCACCCCATCATACGTGACAGCGTCTTTGCCCCCAGCACCCTCGGGCAGGCCCAGCTCTCTCGTGGACCTTTTAAACCCCAGCCCGGCGGCCACAGGCACGTTGCACATTTACGGGTTACGGTGCACACACCTACATACGCGGGTCCACACACATATGTGTGCGTGGGCGGCCCCACAGGTGCACGTGTTAGCACACACATGCATTGAACATGTGCACACGGACCACTCAACACACACACGTGTGTGACTTACGATGTGCACATGTGTGTGCACAGACTGGTGTCCACCTGTGTTTCAGCCGGCCTGTGCTGAGAGGTGCAGCTGGGACACCCCAGCAGCAACGAGCCCACCCGGGCCCCCGATCTTCTAATTCGGGTTCCCGGTTAAGGAGCCAGGACTCCGTGGTGGGATGGCTGATTCTGGGGCCCAGTGGAAAACACGAGGGGTGCCTGGAGCGCCTCTGGGTGCCAGAGAGAGGGAAAGTGCTCTTCGCAAGGACGGGAGCATCCAAGGGACACAGGGGTCAGCCTGACAGCCAACTAGAGGTAACATAGTAGGGGTCACAACTCAGCGTGTAGAATAAACATGCACGAGTTCACGCGGGCATCAAGGAACCGTCGAGGGAAGGCTGGGTGGGAGGTGGGGAGGGGAGGGACAGACTTTCTTGCTGAAAGACAGCCATATAGACACCACCTACAGGATGTGTCGCTCAGTCTTCCCCACCCCCGAGGAGCCCCATGGAGGAGCAACCCCGGGATGCCTCCTGAGCCAGGTGACCCAGCACGACGTCCCTGCGATGTCATGCAGACCCCAGGGGCCCCTGTACGATGTGACAGAGGGGAACCTCACCTCGAGGTTGTTCTTTCCCAAACCCACAGCCCAAATCTAACCATGAGAGAAACTTCAGACGAACCCGGAGTGGGGACATTCTCGGGACACCTGGCCATTCCCCCTCAAGACTGCCAAGGTCAGAAAACCAAGGAACCCCAGGAGAGACCAGAGGCTTCATGCCACGTGGACCCGGGATGGCATCCTGAGACAGAAGGACAGTAACATGTGCGTCGGAACAGAGCGAGGCGTATGGGTCCCATGGCAGGCCCTGCTGTGTCCTCTGGCATCTGCTCAAGGTCACGTTAACAAAGGAGGTGCTGGACTCGGGGCATGAGGAGGGTCTCCAGGAAGACTGACCAGGTGTCCTGGAGAAGGTCCCCACTCTGGGTTAGTCTGATGTTTCTCTCAAGATGACCCTGGAATTACAGGGTTTGGGAAAGAATCCGGGGAAGGAGGGAGTATAGGGACACTCTGTTCTCTCCTTGCAGCTTTTCTGTTCATCTAAAATTATTCCCAAAATTAAAAGTTTATTTTAAAAAATCACCCTAACACTGTGCCTTAATATAGCCAATGTTCAAATCTAGAAGCTGGCTAATGGCCTGTCGCTGATTCATTCCCTCTAACCTCTGAGCACCTATTATGCGCCAGCAGAGACTGTGATCACCGTGAGGCCGGCACCCACGATGGCCCTGGATTCAAAGGACACCGAGGCCCCTGGCCACAGGTCGGTGAGCACCCCGCAGACACTAGGACAGTGAAGGCCTCTCCCCTGGTAGGTAACCAGGTGTCACCAGGACCACAATGTCCTGACTCCTGAGACAGAGGTGGCCCTCAGCTACCGGGGTGGGGGGGGGAATGGGGCGGGCAAAGGGTCCCTGAAAATCAGAGCCACACACACACCCAAGCACAGTGACCTCGAGGTGCCCTATAGTTAGCTCAGCCCTTGGCCCCCAGCAAGGAGGCTCCCCAAGTATGGTGTAGAGATGAATGATGGGTCCCATTTCAAACGAATCCTGCTAATGACTGTTTAGCACGCCCATAACTTCCCCAACAAAACTCAGCCTGCGAATCCCCAACGAGGCCGGGTCCTTGATTAATGCTAATGGCTTTTCTCACCAGCTGTGAAAATGCATTTTCCATAATTTAGCTGTCATTACAATGGGAAGGATTTATAAAACACACGCACACACTACGTGCTTGAAGGGCCTGGAGGGGAACGGCCAGAGGAGGAGCCTGGAAGCAGAGGGTCCTGCCCCCGCAAGTGCAGGCATGGGCTCGCGGCCACACCTGGACGCCGGCCTGGCTCCCAGACCTGGATGCATTGCTGGCCGCCTTGCCGTCCAGAGCCTCTGCCTGGGGCCAGGCTGGAGTGGAAGGACCCACTGGCTGGGAACAGGATGTCCCCCCTTTCCTAGAAGGAAGGAAGGAAGGAAGGAAGGAAGGAAGGAAGGAAGAATGGAAGGAAGGAAAGCGGCCCTCCTTGTTCTCAGTCCTGGTGCAACACCCATGCTCCCCCACACCTGGGGTCCAGGCCCCAGGAAGAAACGGAGGACCCCAAGCCCCGCAGTGCCCAGAGCCCCCTTTAAAGACGCAAGTGAGACCTCTCTGGGTCATGGGCTGTGGGAGGGCTGGCACCGAAGCCAGAAAGTGACCCCGACACCGTGGTCTGGGTCACATGGTGGCCCCGGCCAAGGACAAGAGACCCGGGTGAGGGGGCTGGCGGCCGGCAAGGGCGAACCACTGACCACGGCCCCAACCCAGCCCCCCAAGCGCAAATCTAGAAAGGGCACGGGGGTCAGAGTGGCAGGGGACGGCCCAAAGCAAAGGCAGCGACGAATCAATTAGCGTGCGGCCTTCCGAGCCCCCAGCACGCTTCGCTTCAGTGAGCGGATCCCGGCGGCCGCGGCAGGCCCGGACCCCACCGCCGCAGAGACTTTCTCCTTCTTGTTTTAATCTTGCGCCGAGCCCGGCCTTTCGCCTCCAGCCCGTCTAATTGAAACTAATCTTCGCGGGCAAGGCCTGTCTCTTCCCCCTAATCCTCCTCGGAGGAAGTTCACATGGTCCCAATTACAGCCACACCGGCCCCTTTTATTCCCGTCCGCGTCTCCCTCTGCCAGCCTCCTTTTTTGAAAGTCTGCATTATTAACTCCATGCTTGCGAGTTCCTGCCTGTCACAGGGCCGCGAGATGCTATCGCGGGCTGCCACGGATAAGGTTACCACGAAAGCATTTTATGGATTACATTTCGCACAAAGGCGATAGAGGGCATGATAGCGCAGAACCGGTGAGCTCCGCGGGCTGGAGGGGGCGGAGGTGGCTGGCTGGGGGCCCGGGCTCTCCCACTGGCAGCCCGAGGGCCGGAGTCGAGGGGGGATCGGGAAGCTTCTGGGGGGCAGAGAGGAACAGAAGGGGAGCAGCTGCGCGGCCTCAGCTGACCCCCGACGAGGGCGGCCCCGAGCGGGAGATGGGGGCCCTGGAGCCAGCCTCTGTAGGGCCACAAGCCAAACGGAAATCCTACATTTCCAGGCTGTCGAGAACGTCAAGTTTCCGTGCTCGGAGCAGGAAGCCCATCGCCGTGCGGGCACGCTGGTTACTGTGGCCCATCGGACCTCAGTCTGGCAAAAGGGATGTCGCTGATTAGGGTTTTTTTTGAGAGAAACTAAAATAATCACTAGTTAAAGAAAGCAGTATTGTGGGTTTTTGTTTTTGTTTTTTTTTAAGTCTCCAAACCCGGAGACGGCCGGGGGGGGGGGGTCAGGGACACAAGGACAAGGCATCCCCAAGTTCTGCCCACTGCCTTGCAGGGTCTCTGGCAAGGGTCTGTCATCCTTGACCTTGACTTAGGGCTTGCTGCTAGCTTGGGGCTGAAAGCTAGAGATGCGTGAATCACTCACCCACCTTCATCTCCATCCTGCACACTGGCCAGCAGCCACAGCTTTTCTAGAACAGTCCATGGACAGGGAAGGAACTCTCCATGGGAAAGTCCCAACCAAGGCACCACTGGGTGGGACCCTCCCAGCACACATGCTCCCCGGAACCTCCACACGTCTCTGTCCCCTGAGGCAGGATGCAGAGGCCTGGGTTATAGGTGGCTGTGGGCCCATCCCTCAAATTTCTGGCTCGTGGGCTGAGCTGTAGGACAGCCACAAGGTGAGCCCCAGCCAGGCCGCACACCCAGAAGCAGAAAACTTTCTCAGTCTCAGGCACCCGCTGTGCAGCCCCCATGGGCCCTGGACCCCAGCCCCAGCCAGCTGGCTCTGCCCGATGTCACCTTCCCGCAGCCTCTTCTCCGGAAGTCCCCAGGCCCACCCAGACAGCGGCTCCAGGTCCGGCTTTCCCACCTGCGGTGTGAACTGTCCCTCTCAACCCAGAAAGGTGAGAGCAAGATCAGAGAGGGTCTGCCATGCCACCGAGCCCTGGGCCTGAGCCGGACGTGTGTTGTCCCAAAGAAGTCACTCCCCTCCTCCAATGTCTGTCAGAGACCTTTGCTGAATTTGGGCTCAGCATCCTGCCTGCCTCCTCCGGGCAGCCCCTCAAGAAGGAGTGGGAGTCCAGCCCCCAGCCGGGAGTGAGCCCCCAGCAGCTGGACCAGACCCCCAGCTCAGGCTGCGTCTCAGGCCCCGGCCTTCAGCATGGAGCAGACACTGCCCGGACTTAGCACAGAGCCTCCCCGGGCCTGGAAGGGCGGGAGGGGGTGGGGAGGGTGGCAAGGAGGCCGGACGAGGAGGCGCAGGAAGCCACAGCGGTCCTGGTCAAAAGCAGAAGCACGGAATAAAGGGACACAATGTGACATCAGGACGGCCGACGGGAAAGGCTGAGGATGCCGGTGCCGGCGAGGGTGGGGAGCATCTGAGGTTCAGCGCGGCGGGGCAGCCATTCTGGAAAATGCTTGGGGGTTTCCTTTAAAGTTAAACCTAAACGTGCCACAGACCCCGCCATTCCACTTGTAGGTGTCCCCCCAAGAAACGAACACGTGTGTCCACCCAGAGACACGTCAGTCAACGTCCCGAGCAACTGAGGTCATGTAACCCCACAGAGCAAGGCGCCCAGAAGCCCGTCCCCAAGGACCAAATCAGCGCCCCGCGTCCCGCCCCCGCGCAGCCGACCCTGAACGACGGGGCTGTGAACTGTGCGGATCCACTTAAATGCGGGTTTTTTTCTGTAAATACAGTGCAGTCCTGGAATGTACTTTCTCTTCCTTGTGATTTTCTCAGTAACACTTTCTTTCCTCTAGCTTACTTTATCGTAAGATTACAGTATATCACATGCACTACATAGAAAACACGTGTTAACTGACTATATTCCCAGTAAGGCTTTTGGCAACAGTAGGCTGTAAGTTTTTGGGGGAGTCCAAAGTCATACACAGATCTCCACCATGCAGGAGGCATGTGCCCCCCAACCCCTGCCTTGTTCAAGGGTCAACTGCAACGATATAATGTATTAATATTCCCAGTGGACATGTGCAGTGGATACAATGTAGCATTGTCTACTCTGGTGTTGTGATAGAAACGATGTATCAGTATTCACCAGCTATGTGCGATGGATACAACGTAGTAATGTCTGCAATGGACACATGCTGGATACAATGCATGGATACATTCAGCCCCCAGCTAGCCAGCAGAGCAAAAGGCGGTCACAAAGTTAATAGGCCAAGGGAAAGAAGCCAGATGGAAAAGGACGTGACTGTACTACACTCACCGATGGTGATAGGAATCAGATCTTTGCCTTGGAGGCTGAGGGGCGTTGTCTGCAAAGGATGGGAGAGAACTTTCGGGGGTGGCGCTGTGCTCTAATGTGACCTGGCCAGGTGCTCATATGGTTATACATTTGTCAAAACTCATCTAACTGGACACCTCGACTGGGTACATTTTCTTTTCTTTTTTTTTTTTTTAAGATTTACTTATTTATTTTGAGAGAGAGAATGTGTGCGTGTGTATCCGCAGCGGCGGGGGACAGGGAGAGGGAGAATCTCAAGCAGATCCCTGGACAAGCGCAGAGCCCAATGTGGGGCTCAATCCCGCAACCCTAAGATCATGACCTGAGCTAAAACCCAGAGTTGGGCGCTTAACTGACTGAGGCCCCAGGCGCCCCTAACTGGGTACATTTTTTAATTGCGCTAAAATATACACAACTTAGAATCTACTATTTAAACCATTTTAAGTGTACAGTTCAGTGGCATTAAGCACATACAACTTAGGCGAACACCCCTGCAGTCCATATCCAGAACTTTCCACCTCCCCAAACGGAAACTCTGTCCCCGTGAAACACTAACCTCCATTCTCCTCCCCCAGCCCGAGGCGCCCCTCTTCTACTGTCTGTTTCTATGAATTTGATGACTCCAGGGACCTTGTGAGAATAGAATCCTATAGGATTTGTCTTTTTGGGACTGGTTGGTTTCACTCAGTGTGATTGTCCTCAAGGTTCACCCACGTTGTGGCCCGCGTCCAGGTTTCCTTCCCGCTGAGGGATAAGCAGCAGCCGTTGTACAGGAAGCCCCCAGCGGGCTTAGCCGTTCGTCCGTCAGGGAGCGCTTCACTTGTTCCCTCGTTCTAACTCCCGCGGGCCATGCTGCTGTGAACACGGGTGTGCAAGCGTCTGTCCCAGTGTCTGCTTTCGGCCACTGAGTGTCCACCCAGAAGTGGATGTGCTGGGTCACGTGGCAATCCCACCGCAAACGTCTTCGGAGGAGGCGCTATGCCGCCCCGACGGCTCTGTTCTACGCTCCCACCAGCGCGCGCACGAGCCGTCCAGCTTCTCCACGTCCCCGCCGGTACTTGCTCTGCGTCGTTCTAGAACAGCCATCCTAATAAAACGCATCCTGATGGGCCCGTTCTAGCAGACGCAAGCTACGCCTCGTGATCTAAAATTTGTAAAATGAAAGAGACGCGACAAAACCACTGTCTTCTGTCCCTGCGCACCAAGAGGAGGGTGGGTGTCTGAATGCGCAGGTCGAATGGGAGCAGTTCGCATGGGAAGCCCGGGACCCTTGGGACGCAGAGGAGCGGGGATGTCTAGGCGCCACCGTGGCCATCTTCCTTAGAGAAGCTGGGCAGCCCGGCTGCCTCCTCTGGGTCCCCTTCTTCCTTTCAACACTCAGCCCTGTCGAGACTTTTTTCTGGGAACCACCCCCGCCAGGGCTCAGAGGAGACTTTCTAGTGGGACTGGGTAGGGAGCTGCAGAAATGAGGCTGACATGGCACTCTGTGCCCGTCCGTGTCAGACCATGGGGCCCTACATTCAAGACCACCGCCAGGCACAGCTCGGCTCGGCAGATGGGGGTGGGGGGGGCTGCTCTGATGGAGAGACCCCTCCTCTGCACCAGAGACATGGGGCAAAGAGCAGCACCCGGGGGGTGGGGACAGCACCTTGGACCCCACAGCATTTGAAATAGAGGATTACGGAGTTCCCAAACGCATCTCCCCCTAAATTAACAATGAAGTTCCTAGGTTATGCGTACCCCACTGTGTGCCAACAAGGCTGCTGTTCTACAGAAGTCGCGAGCCGTGTCCTGAAGAAGCCTCACTCGGGCAGGTGTCCCAGGAGGGGACCAGCGCATCTGCGGGAGGTAAGACCACAGCAGCAAGTTGGCGCCACGGCTCTGCCCCAGGGAAACACAGGGCCTGCGACCACCTGCCTGCTTCCTGTTTTTAAGAATGAAACCCTCCCAAGGGTGCGATGAAGCAAGTTTTGGGAGCGCCCAATCCTGCACAAGGCCGCGGAGGCTCCAGGTAGGAGATGGCAGGACCCGGGCGTCCCACTAGTAGGATCCCAGGGTTCCTGTGTTTAAGATCTCTTTCATAATGAACAATGTCTACGGCTTTTTATTTTTCAGTTGTAGAACAGACAAAAGCATGACATGTATTCCATAATGCTGCCACTGAGATTATGTACTCTGACGGCTGTGCCGTGTTCCTGATGTGTGTTGTTAGCCTGCTAAGGCATCACAGCCAAGTACCCAGATGGAGAGGCTTAGACAACAGACATTTCTTCTCTCACACTCGGGAGGCTGGACGTACAAGACCCAGGTATGGGCAGGGCTGGTCTCTCCTGAGGCTTCTCTCCTTGGCCTGTGGACGGTTGTCCCCTCTCTGTGTCCTCACACCATTGTCCCTCAGTATGTGCCTGTGTCCTGATCGCATCTCCTTTTTTCTTTTGAGAGAGAGAGAGTGAGCACGTGGCAGGGTCGGAGCAGGCGGGGGGCAGAGGGAAAGGGAGAGAGAGAACACCAAGCAGGCTCTTCGCCCAGCATGGAGCCCAATGCAGGGTTCAATCTCACGACCCTAAGATCATGACCTGAGCTGAAATCAAGAGTCGGACACTCAACCATCAGAGCCACCAGGCGCCCCACCAATCCCTCCCGCTCATAAGGACCCCTGTTCTATTGGATTATGACCCACCCTGATGACCCCATTTTAACGTAATGACCCCTTGTAAAGACCCCATCTCCAAAAACAACCCCATAAAGAGGGGCCGGGACTCCAACACAGGAGTGTGGGGCGGAGGCCACCGTTCAGCGCCCACCTCCATGATTATGGTTTTTCTCTTTCTTCCTGGAACCTAGAAACACACTCTCTTGCCTCCTCTGCCCATTTGTATCATTGTAGCAGAGCAGCCCTTTCCGTGTTAAAAAGCCCAAAGCAAAAAGTGGCAGAAACCACACCAAACCTCCCATCCTGGGACCCCCGTCTCCCAGCCCACGTGCCAAGCCGGTCACATGACTGGGTCGATAGAAACCCAAGAGGCATGAGATCGTTGAGAGCCAGTGACATCTCTGCTGCCCTTCTCTGGACCACGCCTGGAAGCCACATGCCTGGGTCCTGTGTTGCAGAAGGAAGCAGCCTCGGTCCCTGAGACAACCCCTGGGGACACCCATTAAGGGCCCCCCTGCCCCTGCCAGATCTCATAAGACTGAGACATGAACGAGAAACAAGCCTCGCCTGTGGTAAGCCATGAGAGTTTAGGGCTTACTTTGTTCATCTTCGATAGCCAGCTGGTCCAGAATGATACCCAAACTTAAACTTTACATAAAAAAAAAGAAAGAAAGAAATATTAAGGGATTCTTCCCAACCAGCTCTGAGATTAGACCCTAGATGCCACTCCCCTGTCCCAGACGTTTCTGAAAGCATCGTGGTGGAGAATCTGGGTATCGTCAGCTCAGGCTGAAAAGAAAGAAACTGGCCTGTGTGAGCGAAAACCAAGCCCCACGTGGGACCCTCTCCAGGGATTCGGTTTCAGCTCTGTTCTCCATGATACAAACTCCCGACAGACCCTGATTAAGTCTATGTCTAGACCTTAAAGCTCTCATGTGGTCGAAACTATTGCTAAGGTAGAATGATAAGTGAGAGGTGACGTCATTAGTGGAGCAGGTGCGGAGGGGGAGGCAGGGAGGGGTGGTCAGCCGGGGGCAGTTCAGCAAGAGCTGGTGGCGTGGAGCGCATGGGGGATGTTGCTGGGGTATGCCCCGCACGGCCTGGACGGAGGCACGCCTCAGGGCCTCACAAGCTTTCTGTCTTTATTTCCACGAAATCAGAAATTCGTTTTCAGGCTGCTGGTCATCAGGATTGATAGCTGGTGGTTCTGAAGGAAAGTTCTGGATTTTCAGACAAAAAGAAGACCTAGAATTTTGCTGAAACTGCCGGCTAGCTTTTACAGGGCACTTCCCAAGTGTGGAGACCCTGTTCTGCAAAGGTCTTGCATACACTCAACTCCCACAAGAGCCCTGAGAAGCAGGACTGTTGTCATTCCCAGCTCAGAGCTGAGGAGGCAGAAGCCCGGTCACTCATGCGGGAGAGGCCATGGCATCCAGACCCCGCGGCCCCACTGTGAGTGCCTGCATCTCACTGTGCATGATGTGACGTTTGAAAGAGGTAGGTGAAACCGTTCGCAACTCTCCCTCCGCCCCGAGGCTCTCAGCGTGTCTTTCCACGCACTGCCTCGGGTCGTAGACGCGTTCGTAAAACACACCAGGAACCTTTTGTCAACTTAGTCCTCAGACAACTAACGATACGGGAGATCGACCTTTGGTACTTGCATTGTTTGTACCGCAGCTCAATTTTGTAAATGACTATTTCATACTCAGCATTAAAGTACTTTTAATTTTACTAGACTGTTACTGTGTATTACGGTACATCCCCCCTTCCTAGTAGCTTCAGCAAACCAATCCCCCCGGCTCCGGAACTGAAAACTTCAGTGTGTATATTTGAAATGCCCAAGAAGGTGAGGCGTGGACATGACCATGATCGGAGATTGGAGAGATGTGGCCACAAGGCAAAGAAAGCTGAAGGAGGGGCGCCTGGATGGCTCAGTGGGTTAAGCCGCTGCCTTCGGCTCAGGTCATGATCTCGGAGTCCTGGGATCGAGCCCCGCATCGGGCTCTCTGCTCGGCGGGGAGCCTGCTTCCTCCTCTCTCTGCCTGCTTCTCTGCCTACTTGTGATCTCTCCGTCAAATAAATAAATAAAATCTTTAAAAAAAAAAAAAAAAAAGAAAAAAGAAAGCTGAAGGAGGCAAGGAAAGAAATCCCCCCAGAGCCTCTGGAGAAATGGGCCCTGCCGACACCTTGGCTTGGGGCTTCTGATTTCCCAAACAAAGGTTCTGCTCCCATAAGCCCCAGTTCATGGTGATTTGTGAAACTAAGATGTTAGGCCACCCAAAAGAGGAAAAATAAGCACAGACCATAGAAACAGACCCACAGAGGATCCAGACATCAGCGTTCTTAGGGAAGGCTAAACAAAGGCATATTTCAGAAAATAGAAAGTTTCACCAGAAATTTGAAATCTGTGAAAAATAATCAATGGGAATTTCAGAACTGAAAAAAAATGTCTTCAAAAGAGCAGTAATACGGACAATGCATTTCTCGACAGATGTGACAGAAGCCGAGACATCGAGATGTTCTCTCTCATGGGTCGGAATGAAGGAACAGTCGACTAGAATTTGGACACAAGGGGAAAACTTCAAACATGAAGACCAGTGGTTCCTCAAAATGTGAAACGCAGATCATGTACGTGACCAAAAATTCCACTCCTAGGTATACTCCCAAGAGAAATGAAAACATTTGTCCACGGGAGAATTTACACACAAATGTTTATAGCAGCTTTATACCCAAAAGCCAAAAAGAAGGGACAACCCAAATGTCCATCGATTGCTGAATGATGAATAAATGTGGTCTCTCTAGACAGAGGAATATTAAGCCATAAAAGTGCCAGTTCATGCTACAAAATGGATAAACCTCAAAAACCGTACTGAAAAAGCCAGACACAAAAGAACACATATCATTGTACAAAATGTCCAAACCATCGAATGTATAGAGACACAACATAGATTAGTAGTTGCCTAAGGCTGGGGTGGGAAAGGAGGAGGGACTTTAAACAGGCAGGAGGTCTCTTTTTTGGGTGATGGAAATATTCTAAAATTAGACTATGGTGGTGGTGGAGGTTGTATAATCCTGCAAATATACCAAAATCCAGTCACACCATGAATTTAATAGTGTGTAAATAAAGCTTAATAAAGTTGTCTTTAATGAAGGCCAAAAAAAACATTTGCAGACAAATAAAAACTAAGAAAACTGACACGGCAGCAACACACACACACCAACGCACACAAACAACACATCACACACCATGACACATAGCATCACACACACACACATCACACACACAATCATAGAACTAACACACAACCACACACCATCACATACACACCAGCATACATACACACACACATAGATATTAAAAAGAGTTCTCAAGCAGAAAGAAAATTGATCCAAACTGAAGAAATGAAATTAAGTACAGAGACGATTAAATACAGAGAAAAGATAACCAGGTGAATAAATATACATGATTCTTGACTATATAAAACCACAATAACATTTTATGGGGCTTTGTATATATGGTAGGATTAACATGTATCACAGCAAAAACACAAAACCAAGAGGGGATAAATGGAATAAGATGTTTATTCTAAGATGTTTCCATGGTCTTAGGAGTGAGAAGTACTCAACTGTGGCAGATTTAACAAATCAAACATGCACGTTTTAATCTTTAGGGTAAAAACTAAAAGGAGAAGAAAACATCTATATCTAACAAGGTAATACAGAGGGAAAAGAAGAAAACAACAGGAAATAAAAAGGAAAGAGAAAAACAGATTTGCTCCATAGAAAAACAACATAGTCACACGGTAGAATTTAAACCCCAAAATATAAGTAACTATATGTAAAAGTACTAAGTGTTCCAATTAAAAGATAAAGAATGCCATACTCTATTAAAAAAAAAAAAAGCTGCATGCTGCTTGTGATACACTTTAACTATAAAGACGTGCAAATATTGAAACAAAAAGGATAGAAAAAGGGCACCTGGGTTGCTCAGTGGGTTAAAGTCTCTGCCTTTGGCTCAGGTCATGATCTCAGGGTCCTGGAATTGAGCCCCGCATCGGGCTCTCTGCTCATCAGGGAGCCTGCTTCCCCCTCTGTCTCTGTCTGCCTCTCTGCCTACTTGTGATCTCGGTCTGTCAAATAAATAAATAAAATCTTTTTTTAAAAAAAGGGGGGATGGATAAATCTGTGACTTATAAAACTAACCAAAAGTAAATTCAAGTTTTGATACAATAATATCAAACAAGGCAGCTCCGAGAGAAGCAGCCGTGCTAGAAATCAAGGAGACGGTCAGTGAAGGTAAAACGGTCCCCCTTTCAGGAAAATACAATAATTTCAAATTTATATGCATCTAATAATATAACTTCAAAGCATATAAGGGAACATTGACAGATATAAGGGAGAAATGAACAAAATTTTAATGATAATGGAAAATTTTTTACCTACCTCAGCCTGAAACAGAAAGAACCAATAGGCAGAAATTCACGAAGAATATATGAGTCTGAAAATGTAATTAAAATGAGGCTTCACAGATATACACCACCATACCCAAGAACTGCATGATACACATTCTTTTCAAGCACATAAAGAATATTAACCAAAGTTTATCATATTCGGAGAAAAAAGAGACCTCACAAGTATCAAGGCAGGGCCAGGATGAGGATAACAAAGACAAAAAAGATGAGGAGACATCGACTCCTGGTTTCTTGCAAGTACAGAGTGGGCACTGGTCCATGGAATTAAGCTGGAAATCAATTTATGAAGATATTAGAATACAGGGAAAAAATTATTATAAGGAAAAAATTCTCAGAAAATAATAGAAGGAGCTTCCTTAGTCTGACAGAGAGCAAAAAGCTTAGATCATATATTAGGGAAGCACTGGCGAGGCACTGAAAGTTTTTCCCCAGAGATTAGAAATGAAACAGACATCTGCTCCTCCTGCCCTGCACGGAGATCCTAGCCAGTGTAATACGGCAAGAAAAAAAAATAAGATGCATCTGATTGGAAAGGAGGAAATAAAACTTCCATTATTTGCAGACAACATGACTTAATGTATAAAACATCTCTAAGAATCCACAGGGAAAAAAATATTTTAATGATCAAATAAATTCAGTCTGGTGTCTGGATACAAGGTCGATACATGAAAGTTGATCACATTCCCGTATGCTTGCATTGTGGTCAGCACGAGATTAGAACTGAGACAGATCACCCCACCCCACGTAAAACCTTGTTCAGATGTCCATACTGATTACCACCTACACACACACCCAAGAGAATATGAGAAGGTTTACGACTCCCATAATGAGGCTCTGCAGAGAGAGGTCCTGGCTCAGCTGTCTGAAAATGGCTGAAGGGGCTTGGAGAGGAGATGGGTCCAGGTCTCTATGGTGGTTCGGCAGTGGGAGGGGGAAGAGCTCCCACATATGGGCTGGGGGTCACATGGACAAAGAGCAGTTAAACAGTAAAACAACGAAAAGTGGAATGATATCAGTGACATTAAAAAAACCAAATACCTAAGAGCAAGTTTAAAATGTGCACTACCTCTCACAGAACACTACAAGACCCTACTTTACAAAGGTCACACGGAACCTAAAGAAACAGGATTATGCCATGTTAGTGTGAAATACAGCATCGTCAAGCGTCTCTGAATTAATCATGGATTCAATATTAATTTTTTATTTGCAACAGGCTTTTATTGGTGGAAGGTGACAAGCCAGGTTTTTTTAAGATTTCATTTATTTATCTGAGAGCAAGAGAGCACAAGCCGGAGGAGGGAGAGGGACAAGACTCCAAACTGAGCCTCCGACCCACCGCCCTGAGATCATGACCCGAGCTAAAATCAAGAGTTGGATGCTCAGCCGAGTAGCCCCCAGGTGTCCCGGCGACAAGCCAGACTTAAAGCGTACATGAAAACGGGCCAGGATCAGGAATAGCCAAGACAATCTTACAGGAGAACAAAGAAAAAGGACCTGCCCCACCAGACACCAACGTTTATTATGAAGCTCCAGTGAGTCAGGGGCAGTGACCTTGGCACAAGGACAGACGAATGGACCCATGAAATAGACAGACACGTGAACAGTCGCTTGGTGTAGGTCCAACGCCATATTGCCGGGCAGCAGGGGAATATCGCTTCTTGGAGGAATGGTGCTGTGTCATCTGGATACGGAGAAGAAACCCGGACCTCCACACCGCACCACCCATAAGCATCGGCTCCTAGGACAATGTGAGCTCTAAATGTGAGAGGCGAGACCATCAAACCCCTAGGAGGGAGCACAGGAGGAAATCTGTGTGCTTCCGAGGCAGGCCGGCATTTCCTGAACAGAATACGCAAACACCGACCACAAGGCGAACCGTGGACTGAAAGCAAACATAGCAAGTAGCAGACTCATATCCAGAACATACACGGGTCATCTACAAACCAGCAAGAGCCAAAGGCAGCCTAGTAATTAAATAATTAAAATGTGAGTAGGACTTGAACATGCTTTTCATAAACTCCCCCGTGTTGGTGAGCACTCCAGCCTGCGGCGCCCCAGAAGGCGCGTACAGCAGCGTCCAAGTAGCACGACCGGCTGCAGCCCCAGGGCGGGGGGCGGGGGCGCCATCCAAATGCCCATTGGCAGTAGATGCTAAGCCGTGGTCTAGAACGACGGGACACCGCGTAGCAGGAAGGGCGGCAGATCACAGCTCCGCGGGCTGTGGGTCTATGTCACAAACAACGCTGAGCACGAGGGTCCAGACACACAGAGGCCACGCCTGGGACTCCGTGTATATCAGGTTCAGAAAGAGGCCGCTCCAGGGTGTGCCGGGGGAGGTCAAGTGGTGTCTGCTCTGGGGAGGAACGTGGGGAAGTGACTGGAAGTGGACACTGGGGCCAGGTTGGGAGGTGGGGGTGCTCCCTCTCCTGATTTGGGTGGCGGTGTCTCCAGTGAGGCAATGGCAGCAACACTGGGGCAGCTCTGGGCATGCGCCAGGGCCTCGGTCTACACTAACAGATGTGGGGACGAAAGTCATCATTATTTACCCTCATGAAAAGGTCCGCCGAGCCCCATTCTAGGACCGTGGAAACCAGATTTATTTACATGAGTGGTGCCACATACCCCTGTCCCACCCTCAGTCCACGCAGACCCCGTGATTCCTCCCCGTGCGGGCGACTGCATGCCGTGTGCACCTTGTGTCTCCGAGTGTCCCGCCGAGAAGGTACCCGCCTTATTGCCACGCGTGGTCACGTTTGGGTTTTTCAAATGCGTCTTCAACTCTGCAGAGAGGCCAGATGGCTGCTTCCTCTCTCCTCCGCACACAAACCAACGTGTCCACCAGGTTCCAGGGCTGCCTCGGGCCTCTGCCCGGGGGCACCCGAAACTGACTGGTCCAATAGCGGCATTTCCAGAACAACAAGGAATGAGGGAGCCCCTCCCGCCAGCGACGCCAAGGCTTTGGCCACAAGAGCACAGACAGAGGTTAGGAAGTCTCTGGATAATGCTGGCCGGCACCGGTGCAGGGCGAGGCCACCCCGGGGAGGCTCGTGCACGGGAGCCCCTCAGCACGTGCCTTGGACGGCGCTAATGGTAGCTCTGGGCTTTGTCCCATGACCACCTTGCCAATAAGGCAGTGGACTTATTTTGTGCAGTTTTGATCTCTTCTCAGCCTTCAGCAACAAATACTTCCGCTTAAGTCTGCGAACGCTTTCTGCAGTCATTCTAGGACAAGAAGCACACGCGAACACACGGTTTTATCCAGAGGTCCCCGAGCTTTCTTTGGAAAAGGTGCAAAGGCAGTCGGGCTCCAAGCCTGTATTTGACAAAGTCTCATAAAGATAGTGCCCTGGGGGTTGTGGAGACGGATCTCTGGGCCCCGCAGTCCTCCAGGCCCCTGTAGAACAAAATGATTATTATTTGCATAATGGGATTTCTGTGGAAATCATAATTAATCTTAAACTTCATAGTAGCAAATAATCGCCGCCTGAAGGCCCTTTGAGGGGGTGGGGCTGTGCGTGGCCCATGGCCAGGCCCCCAGGAAGCCCCCGGGAGAGGCTGGCGGGGCCCAGGGAAGGGCGCCAGTGGTTTTTCCATGCAGGGCCCAGGGTGGCAGAACCCACGCTGGGGCTTCCGCGTGGCCCAGGCTGGCAGGGCGGCAGCCGGGCCAGGTGTGGGACCACAGCGGAAGGACCTGTGTTGGAGCGAGGGCTAAGGGAGCTGAACCCATCCTGGATGGGGCCGCTTGATTTTTCCCAGATGACCTCACAGATGGGGACTCGCCGGGTCTACCACCTCCTCCACAGTCCAGCTCCAGCTCCGTCCTCCTCTCTCACCCAACAGTCAGGCCCCCTGGGGCTCAGCCCTAAAGCCTGGACTCCAAACCCTCAAGTTTGGAAATCGGAGCTCCCAGATCTCCCAGGCCGCCCATCCCAGTCGCACAGTCCAGCCCCGGCAAGGAGGCCAAGCTTCTGGAAGGCTCCGGGTGGTGGAAGGCAGGGTGGGAGCCGCGTGCTGTCAGGGCGGTGCCCGGTTCGGGGAGAGGGCGGTGTGCACAAAGCCCCCATTCTCCTCGCCCGCTGCCCTCCCCAGCCAGAGAAGGGAGAGCCAGGCCAGATTTCCCGTGAAGGTTTTCTGTCACTGCTCGGGCACCTCCCCCCAGCAAAGCCTCTTTGTCCCCCTGCTTCCTGGCCGGCCTCCATCTCTATAAACACCTCAAGTCCCCGAGGTCTGCAGTCCTTCCCCAGCCAGCACCAGCCTGCAGGCCTGGGGCGGGGGCGCCTCCTCCCGCTCTCTCTACCCAGGACAGGAGGGCATTTGGGGGAAGCAGAAACAAATCAGGCTTGGGAGGGTGGGGCAAGGACATGGACTTGACCCCTCCGTCCCTGCCCAGGGGCCTCATCTCTAAGACAGAATCAAAGTGTCTCCCTGGAGGCCATCGGAGGGTCCCGGAGGCTGTTCCCGGAGGCGTCCGGTTGGGGGGGGTTGACTGACTCTGCTGGACAACCGTCCCTCCCTGGTGTGTGCGTCCCGTCACCCACATGTGGCGGCCACACTCAGCGCACAGGGGGCCGTCTGAACGCGGCGAACCACGGCGGAGAACCACACGGCGCTGAACGTTCCACAGCGGAGACGGCGCCCACCACCTGAGCAGAAGCAGGCAACGCACTCCCAGCCGCCTGCTCACTCCGAGTGCCCACGGAGTTCCACGAGTACCGGTTTGGGGGCCACGGGAGCTGTCAGCAAGGAGGTGAACTTGCCAACAGAGCCTCCACGTACAATGACGGTCGGCTGCGCTGAGAACCACCGGCTCGTCCACTCGAAACGGTGGATTGTATCCGAGGAGACTTCCATCTTGATATAGGACAACCAAAGGAAAAGAAAGCCGTGTCTGGGAGAAAGGAAACCTCCCCGTGGCGAGAATGCTCATGCTGGCGGCACGGGTCCCACAGCACCTGCCGGTCACCCCAGACCCTCAGACTTCAGGGAGGTCCTCCTCCTGGACGGCCCCATGGACACGCACTATCCCAGCCAACATCGAAGGGGGCTCTGCCCTCTCAGGACCGTCCCAGTCTGGACAAACGGTTATCAGTACCCTCTCGCGTGGACAGCAGGTCACAGCCCAGCATGGCGACAGTGCAGGAGGGGATGGGCACAGGGGTCTTTTCTCAGAAGGTGGACTTTGGCACAGACGCCACCTCGCTCCGCACCGGAGGCCACTGCTGTGCTCACAAAGGCCGAGCTGTGCCACGCTGCTCGCCAAGCGTCCGGCGGAAAGCCGGAAGGAGCTTGGTGCTGCGAGGGGAGAGAGGGGCCAGGGTCGCCCGTGGAGCTGCCCCTGGGCCCTGCCCCCACGCCCAGCCGGGCAGGGAGAGCGCGGAGGACGGTCACCCAGGGGCCATCTTCCTGCTGGCTCGCCGCAGCCTCGGCTGGCTCTATTAGGGAAAGTATGTTTTATTAATATTGGATATTAAAGTTTAATAGTGTGATTACAGCGGAAAAATGGGACTTCACCTTCGAGGAGTATTAGAGGATCCCGAGGAGAGCCTGCTTGTGAGAGGGACATCCGTCACGGCCTCGCAGGACGGCTGCCTCCATGCATCACGCCCCGGGCACCCCTCTGCAGCTGGTCGGCTGGCCGCGCCGTGACTGCCCCGTGGTGCCAGCTTCCACCTCAGGGGCTCTGAGACCCCCAGGGATGGCCAGAGGGCAATGCGGGCTCCCCAAGGCCCCCAAAGAAGGGGGTCCTGCTCAGCACCCTGCTCCTTGCTGCCCACCCTGGCCACCCTCCCAGACACCCCTCCTCCACTTTCTCTGTGCGGAAAAAACCCGGCGCAACACGGGGGCCTCTCAGACCCTTCTTTAGGGCCCTTTGCACAGGTGTGAGGACCAGAGGGCAAGGGGAGCGCTGGGCCTGCTGACGGAGGATTCTGGGAAGTGGAGGGCACTGCTGAGCCCCAGGATCCCCCCCGCCGCCACACCCAGGGCAGAGGCGTCCAGATGCGGACCCCAGGCCAGGCTCAGAGGCTGGTCAGCACAGCGCCGCCCGGACCCAGCAGCCCCCTCCTGCTTCCATGCTCTCCATACCTGCCGTGACACCTGCTCCTCTCCGCCTGGCACCATGGCGGCCCCACCCACCTGTCCCTCTCCTGGACTCCAGGCACCCAGCCCCACCCCCGACGCGCACCCAGCTTCCTTCTGCACAAGATGCTGCTGGATGCGTGTTGAGGGGAGGGGGAAATTAATGAACACTTTGGGAAGACGCTGCAGGTGATCGACAGATCTGGTGACCAGGGACTGGCCTGGAGGTGGGGGTCCCAGCAGTACCCACACTCCCCAACTGAACACACAAGGGCCGAGAGGGCGAGGAAATGGCCGCGTGGCAGAGGGCAGACCCCGGCCCCTGGTGCTCACTCTCCAGCCCGCATGGACATCACTAACTGACTGTCCGTCCCCAGCTATCCTTGCTGCACCCAACCTGGGCAACCAAGAGTGATCAGAGCGGCGTTCGAAGAAAATGTGGTCTGCAGCGCGGGGGGGGGGGGCAGCCTGGAGTCCCCGGGTCCCCCCAGAAAGGAGAGAACGCAGATTTCACTCACCGCCCTGCTCTTGGCTGAGCTCAGGGTTTAGCACAGGGCTGGCGCAGAGCAAGGGTTTAATACGTGATCTTGAAAGACCACTCTGAACCAGAAAGGCCCCTTTGGGCTCAGGACCCAAGAGAACAAAGAAAAGTGGCTGCAGTAAGGACCCCACCAGGCCTCCCTGGCGAGCTGAGGTCACCTCGGGGCAGGAGCAGCTCATCCTGGCTCCTCTGGGGAGGGCTGGACAGAGCTGCTGAGAAACCGCCCAGTAGCCTCCCAGGCAGGAACCATTTGCGCGGCTGCTGGGCCCTTCCTGGGAAGGAGTTAGTGTGAAAAGTGGCAGAAGCAGTGACTGGAAACAGATCCTCCTGGCAAAGTGCCCCACGGGCAGTGACCTCACCCAGAAGTGACCACTTGGCGACGGTGCGTGGATAGGTGTAGACCCCACCAGGGCGCCCATCTTGTGCCCTGCTGGGGAGGGTCCTGAGAGCCTGGACCCCCAAGGGCAGAGCCAAGATGGGGCAGGGGAGGGGGGCAAGTGTAAGGATGGGTACAACTGGAGTCACCCTCCAAGGAGTCCGGGGCGGGTGTTGCAGGGCTCACCCCAGCAGCTTTCCACTACACAGCAGCCCTGGGCCTCGGTCAGCCCTAGAGGGGACTCCGCAGCCCTGGAGCCCAGAGGCAGACAGAATGGGGGGCATATGCCCAGGAATGCCTGGAGAAACCCCGCGAGGCCTCAGACTGTGCCACCGCTCCTGGGTGCACCCCCACAGGAGGTAATAGGGATGCACGGGAAGATGTTAGCTGACCGCGTGGTTCTTCTGTCACTGGGGGCTCCGCGGCCGTAGTACAGGAGGACTAGATCCATGGGCACCTGCACCCCTGCTTTGTGACTCTTGGGGATTAAGGGGGACTCAGGGCTGGGGAGTGGCTGGCGGCCAGGCAGGGGGGGACCTTATCTCTTCCCAGATACTGTTGTACATTCTGAACTTCATATTAGGTTAAAATTTTCCAATCAAAGGTAAGTATCTTCACGCATGTCTGACCATATCTGTCTCTCGCCCAAGAAACGCCGTTCTCCCTCAAAACGGAGGAGGGCATGTGCGTTGCAGAGACACGGGGGCGGGGGTTCCTCTCTGGGTGGAAAATTGTATCGGACTCATGAGGATGTCACGAGAATTTCAAACACTGCAGTGCAACATGGTAGCCACTAGCCGGAAGGACAATTTCAATTTAAATAAATTAAAATAAATAAAATTTAGAATCCAGCTCCCAAGTCACACTAGCTACATCTCAAATGCTCAACATGCACATGGGACCACCCCCGGACCACGCAGCTGTGGGACACTCCCGGCATCACAGAGTGCTCCGAGGCAGGGCTCCAGACACGCTCAGCCACCGAGGCAGGCTGTGCGCGCTGTGGCCTCCAGCCGAATCTCCTAGGGCTCTCCCACGCACAGTAGGACTTCAATAAATGCTTAGAGAACTGCGTCCTCATTTGTACCCAGAGCTGGGCACAGTGGGATGTGGGAAGGAGGGGCTGGTCAGGGAGGGCTTCCTGGAAGAAGTGGAGCGTCAGGCAGCAGGGTGAGCAGGGGACTTGAGGAAGGACTAGAGAGGACAGTGGAGGCACCGGGTCAGGGACCACAGCACAAACCTTGGAGGAGGTGGGAGCCCTCCTAGAGGACAGCACGGATGACGTTGGTGGTGACACAGACCCGGGGGGTGCAGGCACTCAGGAGAGGTCTCCGCGCCCCACGCTTCCCTGCCGGCAGCCTTCCCGAGGGTTCTGATGAGCAGAAACCCTTTCTTCAGGGAGGCTTGGACCCCACGGAAGTTGGAGGGGAGGGGTCGGTGCCGGACACAGGGCAGTCCGGGCCTCATGGGGCCGCACGTGCAGCATGGCCCTGGTGGGGGCGGGGGGTCTTGGGGCCTCGGGGTCTCATGCTGCCACACTTCCTCCGCTCCGAGACCCCGGGCACAACCCACCCCCCCTGCCGGAGCCTAGTGACGGTTACTTAAAGCTCGAGGAGAAAATAATGCACCCAAAGAAACTCCTTTCCTCATGTTGTGTTTTTTATTTAATTTTCCAACGAACACCCTCTTTTATCATCCAAAACCGTGAAAGTAAATTAAGAAGAAATGGGTTTCTTTCAATTAGGCTCAGCGTTGCTTTGAGTAACTGCCTATAATTCTATTTAATGAAAAAATAAAATCATTATTCCACGTCTCCCCCTGCCCTGTCACAAGCCCACAGACGGGCTCCATTAGCGTGCACCGTAGATTTATTTAATTAGAAAAATATTTTGTTTTCTCTGATACTTTGGGAAAAGAAAAAAAAAACCCTCCAGGCAGAAAATTAATCAAATCTGTTACCTGGTGGTTAATGGCTCCTGCACGGGCATCTCTCTGTCCACGCAGCAGCTCCCACCCCTGGGTCTCCCCCCAATCTGGCCATGTACCACCCACGGGTCCCACCACGCCTGCCTGGCTGTGTCTGGCAAACTCTGACTCCAAGACCGATGCCGCGGGGTGGGGAGCCCCCCCCCCATGGCGGTCACACGGGGAAAGGAGCCAAATTCTACAGTCGCCGAACGCCAGTCCTCTGGGCGAGCGCGCGGCGCGCAGGAAGCTGGAGCCCGGACGAACACGTGCTGCTCATTAAACCAGGGCCCCTGTGACCGCCCCGTCCCAGCCTGGCCCACCAGAGGCTCATCCGGTCCCCGGGGGCCCACACGGCGTCCAGAGCCCCCAGAGGAGCAGGGACAGGGACCAGCCAACCATACACAAGAACCTCCCACTCCAGGAGACTAATGACCCCACAGGGTGACCCCACCCACACCTCAGTGCCCTCGACTGCCCAGTAGGAGTGTATCCTGAGGGACATGTCCCTCTCCCTGAGGCAGGCCAGCACCTGTGTCCCTGAGGCCTCGGGGCCCCCTGACCTCTGTCTAGGCTTTCGTGCCCTCACAGGGCTCTAGCTTCTCACGACTCACATGCTAGGTCCCCTGCCCAGCCCGTGGGGCCACCTCTTGGGCTCTGTCCATCCTGAGTGGACAAGAGGCGGCCTACTCACAGGTCACGCAGTGCAGACCCCAACTTTGGAGCACTGGTTCCTGCAGGAGAGACCTATGTGATCAGAACGAGGTGGCACAGAAAACCCAGCTCTCTGCGGTTTGTAGCCAGACCCTGCCCATCCCAACCCCCACACTTAGAACCGGCCGGGGCTGCCAGCTCGGGCTCCTGTCCAAGACCAGGGGAGCAGCAAGCTGTGTGGTCCTTTGCCCCGCCTACCTGCCTCAGTCTCCCCTCCCACACTACGGAGCAGCTTGAGGGGCCCAAATACCTCGGTGTACATCGGCCCCCGCCCAAGCTCAGGAGAACCGAGCGTGGATGCTCGGAAGGCAGCTAACAGGGAAAGCGGGGCGGGCAGCCCGTCACCCACAGCCCTCACCCCTGTCCACGGTGACATTCTCAGAGCCCAAGCCCAGATCCCCACCTCCCAGGCCCTGCAGATGGCTGAGACCCTGCCACCGCGAGCCTGAGGGCTCCAGCACCCCCGCCCTCCCGGACACACCTGGGAGGGGCCTCCCCTGCGGAAGACCAGGCCGTGCGTGGAACGCGGCCTCCCTCTGCTGGCGGCCGCGTGCAATGACCACAGGAGGTGGTCCCGGGAGGCCACTCTCAGGACCCCCGGGGATCCCGGGGCCACAGGCCGGGAGGGTGAGGGCTTCTGGCTGAGGAAGCAGGCGGTCTCCACCCCCTACAAGGACCTGCGCTGGCTGTGGCAGGCAGAGCCGGCACCCGCTGAGCAGGCAGGCCCTGGGCTGCCCTGGGGCACAGTCTCCCGGATCCCCAGCAGCCCAAATCACTGGAAGGAGACTGAGGCCAGACAAGGTCAGTGATCTGTAGGTGAGGTCATGCTCGGGGAAGAGCCCTGCCTCTCCGTAGGTCACTCCCCGCCCCCGAACAGTCTTCCCCCACTGGCCAGACATGAAGAACCAGGGCCCTCACTGGCCTTTCCTGCCCCCCTTTGCTCAGCAGGCTGCCCGGGGCCGGGCTGTCTCGACGGCGGTGCCCCAGAGGGCAGTGCCTGGCAATGGAAGGGGCTGAGATGGACCTCAGACACAGGGGCCACAGTGCTGCCCTCCCCGCCCACAAGACCTCCTTCCAAAGCAGCTGGGGCAGGAGGCCGGGAGGGGTGGTGAGCGAGAGTCTCCAGGTGCAGGCATCTGGGGTTGGACCCAGCCCAGGGGTCCTCCGTCCTGCACACTGCTGGGCACCCCCCTGCTCACCCTTCATCAGCTCAAGGCCTGACTTCACCAGCGGCCAGTGTCCACACCCCCAACTTACACACTCCCACACTGGCCTCTGGCCCCCAACAGCACCCCTTCCCTGGTGCCCCAGGGCCTGGCCATTCTATCCCGGAGCTGAAGGCCAAGCCTGGCTCAGAGGTTACAGCTTCTGGGTCCCACCGCACCACCCCCACTCTGCCGCGCCCCCCCCCCCGCCCTGGGCAGCAGCCGGCAGGACCCAGAGCCCGGGCAGATGAAGGGCTTCTCTCCTCACCCCGTGAGTGGCTCCCCCTCCAGGGCCCCGCCGTCTCAGCAGGAATAAACAGCAGCCTAACTGTTTCTCTGTGCTGACGGCAGATGCGGGGACATTTCTGTCCCCTGGGCCGTTGTTCCCGGGAGGCTGGGGGCTGTAGCGGAAGCTGGCTGGAGCTGGGCCAGACTCCGAACCCAAGGCAGAGCTCACCGCGACCCCGCCCAGCTCGCTGGGACCGGGGGTCGCCACCCCTGCAGGCCTCCTGACCCGGACCCACAGCCCCACAGTCCCCGGGAGAGAACGACCCTCCGGGAGGAGACGGTCCCAGGCATCACCGACACCCCAGGGAGAGCCAGGTGGGGCGGTGGCGGCAGCAGTTGGAGCAGAGCACGGCCTCTCCTGGTGACCCCGCGCCGCCCCTGGACTCCCCCGCCTCAGCTCCGCAACTGGGAGTAGGGGCGGGAGGGGGGGTCCAGGCTTTGCCGGCCCAAAGCTTCTCCGTGTGCGCTCCACGTGGGAAGAAAGACTAGAGAAGGAGGCACGGTGTGTGGGGGGGACCCGCAGGCTCGAAGGGCCGCACGCCTGCCAGCGCGTGGGCAGGACTGGACAGGCGCCAGCTCTTACCGCATGCCTGGGGCACACGCCTGCGCATGTATGACACACATGTGCGCCCGTGTGTCAACACGGGGATGTGCGTTGCACATACCATCCAAATGCTTCACATGCGTGTGTACACAAACCTGAGTGTGCACCGACACACCGAAGCGTGTGAGCACTCCCACACACACACACGCACATACTCCCACACGTGGCGTGTGCACGCACACACAGACACAGGCACACGCACACACACTCACGGGAGCTCCTGTATTTCCAACGCTCCGAGAAGCTCAGGGCATCCCGGCTAGGAGGCAGGAAGGGGGCTCATGGGATGGGGGCTGTGGGGTCAGAGCCTGCTGGAGGCAGTGCCCGTCTCCCCCAGGGCACCCCGGGAGGGAGGGCAGCACAGAGGCTTGGTGGGTGGGCCTGGGTCTCTGCAGTCTTTGCTGTGAACAGGAGCCCCTCGGCCCACAGCCTGGGGTCGGTCAGAGCAGGAGGGCCACAGCAAGCGTGGCCCCCCCGCTGCGCACACCCTCACTCGTCTCATGAAGGCCCTGGGGCCAGAGGGCCTTCGGCGACAGCTCCGAGGGAGGGAGGCCCAGGGAAGACAGACACCGAGTCCCCCGCCAGTCCAGATGAGGTCGAAGAGGTGGTTTTGTTTGATTCCAAGAATAAAAGGCAATTGGATGATTCTGATGCTCCCCAGTGTTGTGGGGTCAAGGTTAGAGCGCCAGCAGCTGGCCAGGGGCCCTCAGTGCGGAGTGTGTGCCCCGTCCCTGGGGTCATGGGAAGGAATGGGATGGGGCTTCTCAGGGAGGCAACAGCTCACAGAATGGGGGCTTCAGGAACCCACAGACTCTGGCCAAGCAAGGCAACCCTGCTTTCCGGGACTCCCATACCCTGCACCCATGACATCCCAGTATCTTTAGCTTCGACCTTGGAAGGGCTCCAGCGTACCGCCACGATACCAGCATCTTTTTAAATCCAGATCTCACCATTGACATCCTGAGATAGGGTCAGTGATTCCTTCGCTCGGTTCATCCAGAAAGACAGACCCGCGTGCCGCTGCCGAGAGTCTGGGCTGCCCGCCGGCGCGAGCCACGGCCCCAGCCACGGCTGCAGACGCTTCTCGCCAGGAGCAACTCCACCCCCGCTCCATGGATTTCCAGAAAGACGGAACATGCTCTGGATGGCAGGGGGCTGAGAAGTCTGTCCTCGCGCTAGAAACCAGGGACAGCCCGCGACCAAGGCAAACCGGGCGGTCCCTCAACAAATAATTTAGAAAGAGCCCCTCCCAGAGCACAGTGATGAATCCTTCGCCCCTCGGTCCACGGCGCTGTCTGTGAGGCGGCGTCGCAAGACGGAAGGATGGGGTCTCTGAATCCGGGCTCTGAATCTGGGCTGACCGGCGGAATCCAGCAGCTGCGGCCCCGGGGGCCGGGGTGTTCCGTGCTTCGTCTCCGAACAAACTTGGCCCGCGTGTGGCAGGGTGAGACCTGGGTGCCAGGCCTGCAGCCAGCCAGGCCCCGGACACGGAAGACCCCGCGGGACCTGCAGCCACCGCCCCCCCAGGCCCACGGCTGTGCAAGGACACGTGAACCGCGGCCCGACCGGATCGTTTCAAGCTTCTGGGGTGGTTTGTTGTGTGGCTGTAGCTCCCGGTGCCAAGGGGATCTCCACGAGACAGAGCAGCCAGAGGCAGATATTCGGGGACAAGAATGCCCTCGCTACTTTCTAAAATACTGAGACTCAGAACAGCTTTTATGTTATTCTATGACATTTCACTTTTTTTCTTACTATACTCTTTCTGGAGTTCATTTTTCTGCTTATACCTCGTTTTAGGATAATGGTGTATGTTTTTGCTCACTTTTGTAATATGCATGAACATTTCTAGATCTCAAATGTGGGAAATATTTCATTCCTTTGATTTTCCTGTACATGAAACGGAGACGCCGTTCAGCACTATGCTGTCTCGGCATCACGGGGAACAAAAACGAGGCCCGCAGGACGGCCCTTCGGCTGTGGCTTTGCAGCCGCTGCTCTCGCGGCCCCGACAACCCTCCAGACCGAGGACAAATCCCTGGGTGATGCTCTGCCCGACCCAGGCCCCGTCCTCCCGCCGGGCCTGGGGGCACGGGCTGCCCTGGGATCCCTCAGGTCCAAGCTACGTGATCGGACCCATTCATCTGACCTCTGGGCAGAGACCGAAGCCCAGGATAGGCTGGCAAGAGAAGGGTCACCACGTCCTTCATTCCAGGACGCCAGTGGCAACCAGGCTCCGGGTAGAGACACCTGCCACCAGCTTCCCTGACTCAGAAAACCCGTCTCCCTCCTGCTGCCCCCGGGTCCCACTTGCTTCCAGGGGTCTTGCCCCTTATAAAGTTAAAAACCGGATCTTCCTCAAGCTGTTGGTAACACAGAAACCACACTATTCTTTTCCTTCTTTTAAAATTGCAACCATCCTTTTTTAAAGGAGGAAGAGTCATTAAATTCATTTCAACATTTTAGACATTTATAAGGAACTGAATTTTATTTCCTTTTTAAGTTCTTCCACTCTCTGATGAAACAAACCTCCCGAGTACTTGTTAAACTCTCACAATTCTAATGAATTAAACTGACGAATACAGAAAAATCTTGAAATTATCTTCAAATTCCAGGGCTGCTCACACACTCAGGAAAGTCCACTCAACTCAAAGCTCCAACTCTGGGTCATCCGTTAACATGTTCACGCGAGAGGCCTGAGGCCGGTCTGTTGGATCCCGTAATGTGCCAAACTCTCTTAAATTTGCAAGTACTTAAAATACCAAACACAGAACGCCGATTTCTAAATTCAGCAACATGACGCGCACAGGACAGCCTTGTTTCCGGTGTCATCTCTTTGCTTGATACCCATTCTCAAGGGGACAGAGATGGTCACTCCGCAGGGAATGACGACTGGTGGGACCCCTCCTCCCTGCCAGTGACCTTTCTCATGACCCACACAACCGAGCTTTTTATAACCGCCACGCAATGGACGTCAGACCTAAAAAGGGCTGCTCTCACAGTCGGAGCCCATGGGTTTAAATCGGTCAGCACTGAGTGCCCCTCGGAAAGCCGGCCACCCTCATTCAGGCACAAGCCGCAGAGCCCAGCAGAGCTGCTGTCACGCTCTGGACCTCATGCACGTTGGCCAAGAGATGAGTGGTGGTCGTAAGCCCCCGAGATTCTGGGTTTGGTTGTTCCAGCCCCGAATGCTTACTAGCACGCTTCTCTTTGCTGGAAACGTCCTCCCAGCTGGCGCCACGGATGCTTAATGCCGTCCGTGCTGTGTGTCAGCCCCGTGCGACTCTCAGACGTGGGTCCTTCCCGTCTTCCCTCTGTGGGATAGGACCGTGGCCCCTACGGGTAGCAGGACAGCTTCGAATCCTGCCTCTGCCCTCGGCTTAGAGTCCTGCTAACCGTGGCCGGGCAAACTCCCAGCGACAGGCAGTCGTTTCAACAACCGCACACTGTACGTGACAGCAGGGTCTCCCACACGGGATCCAGAGCACGGAGATCTAGAAGTCGGGGACGGGAGGTGTCTGGGACGGGCTGGGCTCAGGAATCCCAGCACCCCCACTTTGTCAAATGACGAGCACGGGACGGGGTATTTGACCCTGCGTGCCTCCCGAACTGGTCACACTGTTTCCGTGCAGCCGTTGCTGAGGACCCTAGCATCTCACCACAACCCTCCCCAAGCCCCGCAGCAGGCAGAGCTTCTCCATCCTCCCGACGTTGGTTCAGCCGGTGGAACGGTGGGCCGTGCTCGGGCGAGGGAGGCCTCTGCCCGCCAGCTCCAGCAGAGCCTGCCAGCTGAGACCACAAGTGACCAGCTGCTGCGACACAGAGATGCTGGGCTCGTTGGCTCCTGCAGCAAAAGCTGTCCGACACGGACAGGTCCCGCTCCAGCCAGGACGGCCTTGGGACATTGGCTTTGGGGGAGAGAAAGTCCCAGGAGGCTAGAAGCGTGGGACCCATGTCGCAACACAGCACAGTATTTCCTAAAACGATGGCTGAGACGACTGGGAAGGCAGATTTGCTTCGAAGGAACATGCGTCTCTGCGGGAGGAGGGTCCTTGGTGGCCCCGGCTGGCTACGTGTGCCCCGAGAACCCGTGGTCTGTTCACGAGTGGGCAGGGTGGGGACAGGGCATCCAGAGATCCTCGGACGGCAGGGTCAAAAGATGCAGCCCTTCCTCAGGGGTAGAAGTAGGAGACTTCAGATGGAGACCCAGCTGGGGACACAGACCAAGTCGGGGAAGGGGCTTCGCGCCTTTGGTGAGGCCCGCTGGCGGGTGCAGGCGGCCGCGGCTAGCTCTACGGAGGGAACGCATCAGGAAGGGAATGTGGGTGAGGCTTCCGGAACGGGGAGCTACCTCAACTCGGAACACATTCCTCTTAAAGACTTAAGACAGAAGGATTGGCCAGAAGGCCACTAGCCTGGGCTGACTGTTAAGGATAAAATATAACCACAGGCTTATATTATATATACCAGGCAAGCAAGTCTCCGTGGCCGCCAAAGAGGTGATCCTCTCAGGTTCCCTCGGACGTGGGCCCGGGCGCCCGGCTGGCTCAGCCCTTAGCCTCCGACTTTGGCGCAGGGCCCTGGCGTCCAGTGCCTCACTCGCTGGGAGGCTGCTTCTCCCTCTCCCTCTGCCCTCCACCCCACTCGTGCTCGCGAGCTCACTCGCAAGTAAATAAAACCTTTTTAACAATGAATACAAAATTTAAAAATTATTTTAAAAACAGGGCCCTGCCCCGGGGAGGGAACAAGAGCCCGGCACATACCAGGCCCGTCTCGGTCGGGAGCCACAGCCAGACACAAGGCTCATCCTGAGATCTTGCTTGACGGCTTTCAGGTGTTGGAGAGAGAAGCAAACATTTCTGACCAAACATGACCAAACACCATGGCTGGCTCCCTCCTACGCACACCCCACGCCCATGGGAGAGTCTCCCGGCCCAGACCGCAGGTGCAGCCACGTGACCTGGGGGGGGGGGCCACCCTGCCCCCCAGCCCCAGTGGCTGCCCTCTGGTTCCCCCCCACCCCACCCCCTTTATCAGTCTCCTGAAGCTGCCGCAAAAAATGGTCACAAACATAATGGCTTAAAACAATCAAAATTCATTCTTATACTCTTGCGGAGGTCCGAAGTCCAAAACGGGTCTCACTGGGCTAAAATCAAGATACCGTCGGGGCCGGCTCCTTCCTGAGGCTCCAGGGCGAGTCTGGGCCTTGCCTCCCCCGCATCCAGAAGGGTCTGCGTCCCTTGGCTTGTGGGCCCGCCTCCATCACCACGGGTGGCCACATCTCTCTTCTCAGACTCTGACCCTGCTGCCCCCTGAAGACCTTGTCATGACCTTGGCCCACTTGTAACCAGGATGTCCCTCCTCTCGAGGTCCTTTGCCCGATGCCAAATGCCAAGTCCCCTTTGCCATGGAAGGGCACACACTCACCGGTTCTGGGGAGCGGCCTGCGGACATGTTTGGGGCTCCCCACTCTGCCCGCTGCACCTCACGGGAAAGCATCATGGCCCGGGAGGAGGCCGCACCTTCTGCCTGGGGTCTGGGGTGAGAAGGCCGGGAGCTGCCCCTGGCTGAGCTGAGCTGACCCCAGAAGAGCGCAGAAGAGCCATAGGCACGGGGCAGCCATCCGTCTACGGCGTCTGTTCCCGCAGGGGAAGCTGGCTGGTACGTCACGGCCACACGGTGAGCTGAAGAAATGCTACTATTTTAAAATATTGTTAAATGTTGAAGTTCTTTGAGCAGAAATCCCACATCATAGAACATTACACCCCACAGTCCCCTCCTGACATCCAGGAAAGGGGCTTAAGAAGAACCCCAAGGCCTCTCCCCACCTCCCCAGAGGCCCGTGGTGATGACAGTCACAAAGATGACTCTGTCATTAATGGGGGGGGCCCCTCACATGAGTCACACCAGAAGGCTAGGGTCCCCGTGTCCTGGGGGGAGGGCAAGAGCGTCTGCACGCCACCCACCAGTGACTGCAGCCCCCAGATCGCCACCTGTCCAGCTCTCTGGAGGGAACCTCTTCTGTCCTCCCCAGTTCTGGAGAGCTTAGAGCTGGAGCCGGGCCCTGGGCTGGGAGGCTGGGTCTGGCCTAGAGACTTCCGGCAGGGGCCTTGGATCCCCTGCGGGGTCTGAGGCTCTGAGCCACACTTGTCCCATGGCTGTACCCTCCCTGGCCTGCGAGGACTGGGAGCCCGCACCCACCCACCCTGCTCGAAACCAGGTGCTTCTCCTCAGTCCTGATGAGCCCACCCCTCTGGGCTGGAGAAGTGGGCACAGAACTTGTCTCCAGGGCCCGTGGGGACCCACAGTGGCCCTTACAGGAGGAGGGTGATCTGCCCGGCAGAGCAGAGGACGGGAAGGCTATGCAGAGGTGGGGCCTGGGACCCATCTGGGCCTCCAAGGGTTTCAGGTAGGAGGACAGGGACAGCTCAGGGTTTGGTGAGAAGCAAAGGGAGGGGTCTCCAGGTGGGCCCCATGTCTTACAGGACCCCTGACTGGCATGCCCGTGTGGTGTCCTCCCCAGTGGGAGCCAGAAGTGTGCAAGATCTAGCTGGAAATGGTGAGCCTCCCTAAATTCATCAAAAAGCCCCCTCAAATATATTGTGTAGCTTTTTATTGGAAACCATCAGATTCTAAAATTCATATGGAAAAGAAAACCTGAAAGACAGGCCAACTCTGGTCCAGCAGGTCATGCGACCCTGAGCTAACAACGGTTTCTTCAGATCGTAATGGTTGGAAACTATCAAAAGACTAGAATTTTGTGACACGTGGAAATGATGAGATATAACTGTCAGTGGCCATAAATAAAGCTTTACCGGTACACGGCCACGCCCACTGATTCCCTCCCGTTGGTCTTGAGCCCGTGGGACAGAGCCAGGCTGGCCGGCAATGTGAGCTCTTACTCTTGGGGTTCCCCCTTGCTTTGGACCAGCACACGACCAGACTTCGCCCGCTCCCCGGGGCTTGCTGGGTCCTGCTGTGCGCTGGGCTTCTCCCGGCACCGGGAAGACAGTGGTCAAGGGGATGTATCCCTTCCCTGGTGAGCTGACAATCCAGAAGGGGGTCAGACAGGAAAGTGCATGACCGGGTGGGCTTGGGATGGGTGGCCAGAGAGCCCCTCTGAAGGGCAGACTCCAGACACAGAGCTGAGTTCACTTGCCAGGCACGCCAGTCCTGGAGGGAAGGCACTTCGGGAGGTGGGAGGGGCAGATGCCAAGCCCCCCGGGACAGAAAACCCCTGGAGTCCAGTGCAGTCTAGAGGGGACCCAGGGCTCAGCAGACAGCATGTTGCCGCCTCCCAGGGCCATTCTGCAGGAGTGGGGAGGGGTAAGGTGGGAGAAGCTAGCACCGGGCATGGCACAAGACAGGCGACAGGCGCTGGATGAATGTCCCTTCTTGTGAGCAGCGAGGCGGTCCGGGGGTGGGGCAGGTGCAGGCCCAGAGGGTCCAGGGCAGGGCAGGTGCTGGCACCAGTGCTCTGCGTGGCGGTGACAGGCTCCTTGACCCACCATCAGTCAGGCTCCCGTGGCCTTCCTCTGCACTGGCCTCGTCCCTGGAGCCTGCCCTCAGCCTGCACAGTGCCGGGGCCCGAGCAAGACCTCCTGCCCCTGCTGTCTCCTCTCACTCATCGTCTGCCCCATGAGCGCCCCAGCCCTGTCCCTTGCTATCCGCCAGCCTCGTCCGGGCTGTGCACACACCTGCTGGGATCTCTCTCCCCCGCCACAGGAGTCCGGAATAAAGGCTTCCTCGCCGTGTTAACAGTGCAGAATGATTTTGCTCTAACAGTGACCCGGGTCTCGCCCAGCCAGGCCAGACTCGCTCCTCCCGTCCATCCCGAGACCACTGTCCGAGCGGGAGGGGGAGGCTCTCTCCCCAGACGGCACTGAGCGGCCTGAGTCTTCAGCCTCACGGGGGAATGGTTCTCTGGGCACGCCGCCCATCTGCCACACGGCATGAAGGCACGCAGCGACCCCTACTAGCGCCCTGCTGGCCGACGTCACCCAGGCCACGGAGGCCGCTGCGTGGCGGGCACCCCTGCCCCAGGAGGGGCAGCTCCGCCTGACTCATTAATCTGACACTGGCTCACGTGTCAAAGAGCATGCGATTTCTTGTAAAAATGATCTGGCTGCTAATTAGGCTGTTTATAACTTGTTCCCTGGTCACTAATGATAATTAACATGCAAATTAGCTTGGGGAGGGGAGGCTCTCGGGCCCCAGTTCATTACCCCGTTAATTACTGTTTGCATACTTAAACATCACAGATATAAATGGCAGCATTTAGTGTAATGGGCAGGATGATAATTATACCAACGACATTTCGAAAAGTCATTTCACTGTGTTATTTTTCTGTGTGATTAATGATTCTGTGCCTGGTTGATAAACTTCGTTTGTTCAAACCAATACAGGCTCTGTACACAAACCAGCCGGCCGGCTCGGCCCATTCATCTCCGCGCTCCTCCCTGTTGGCTCCAAAGTTTCAGAGGAAGGGAGAGGCAAAGGAGAAAGTTGGGCTGCTTTGGGGAAAGAAACTTTCCAAACTTCTCCTTCCCTCCCTCTACCTCCCTCCCCTCCTTCCTTCCTTCCCTCTCTGTCAGGTTCCCTCTGGACAACGGCAACCCAGCCCAACCGTGCTCTCCTGGAGCCAACATCCCAAAGAAAAAAGCCAACAATAGACAGGTGCGTGACACCGGGTAGGGAAGCAGGTGAAGAGGCAGAGAAAACCGGGGAGCCGTTTTCGATGAGGGGGTCAGTGAAGGTCTCTCTAAGGAGGGACCAGTGAGCTCAAACCTGAAGGAAGTGAGGGAGGAAGGGTAGGGGAAGAGGGGCCGGCTGTGTAAAGGCCCTGGGGCAGGAACAGGCTTGTGGAGGAACGGGTGGGGTTGGGTACAGCAAGGGGGCCAGGATGGCTGGGCTGAGGGATGGAGCAGAAGCTGTTCATTTATAGACACCCCAGCAGTGTTCGTGAGAACATCTGAGGAAGAACCATTTCCATTGGCATATCTCAAATGTGCTCCTCCCTAAACCAAAGCTTCCCGCACAATAGCACCCCCAATGCAGGGGTGGCCCTGGGCAAGCCACCACGTCTGCACCTGAGATTAAAGCAATCTAGGGCGACAGGTGGGCAGATGGGTGACAGGAATGGCAGGGGCGCTCCTCCCCTCCCCCGCCCCGTTGCATTATTGATCAGGAGATCCAATAGGAGGAGCCACCCCGGTGACAGGTGTGGCGCCTGCCTGCCAGGCTGAGGGAGGGGTCCAGGCCTGTGGGTGGTCCGCAGCGAGGAGGAAGGGCCCTGAGAGGAGGGGGCCTCCCCACACAGCCTCCAGGCTCCAGAGGACGGCGCGACTCCATCAAGTCCTGCCTGTCTGGCCACAGGGACAAGAGGCTGATATTTCACCTGGTGACAACCAGGTCCCCAGCCACCGCCGTCCCGGATCCCTGCCACTGTCTGGCTCCTGCTGCCACAGGTGAGCCTCTTGGAGTGAGGGAGGGGATCCTCAGAGTCCCGAGGGTGTCCCAGGCCCGGCAGCCGGGGGACTCTGGGTGGGCTCCCACACCCTGGGGGTGACAGGATGGTGGGTGGATGCTGATCCCGGAGAAGTGACCAGAGCCTTGAATGGCTGTCCGGCCAGGAGGCACCGTGGACAGAGCCCACAATCACCTTTTGGGGGCATTAGGTATCGTCACAGGCTGTTGCTAAGGGATTTCCCTCTCTAATTGGGGTTGGCTGAGACAGAATGTGTCTGCCTTCCAGCTGGGCCCCTGGGGGAGGGGTAAGGGTCAGGCGGCCCCAGGGAACCCCAGGGAGACAGTGCCATCACTGAGTGGATGCTTGGGCCTGGCCGTGTTGGCCTCCCCACCCTCATGAGCCAGGAGAGCAAGGCCTAGCCAGCTTGCCTCCAGGGTCATGCCAAGGGTCATGCCAAGGGTCCCCACCTGGGACCCCTGTGCTGGGCTCTGGCTGTGGTGGCAGCTCCTGGGCACCTGGGAAGCCCAGACTTCTCTCCTCACTGGGAGGGAGCAGCCTTCCAAGGCCACAGCGAGGTCTGCAGCCAGGGCCGCAGCGGTGGGGCAGCAGGACAGGGCATGGTCCCCACTTTCTGCACTGGGACCTCCCCTGCGGGAGCACTTGGGTCTCTGGAGGGCAGGGGATGGGCAAGCGTGAGTAAAGCACACCTTTTACGAAGAGGACTCCGAGCCTCGGGGCCTTTGTGGCCTAGAAAACATCCTGGGCAAAAGGTTTGCGAAGTTTCCTAATGATTTCGCCGCCTGCCGGAGCTGGGAGAACAGACAGTGGGGGCCGAATGGGAGACCTCGCAGCCACGCCGCCCACAGACAGGGCGCAGGGATGCCCCGCCAACCCCGCCTCCCACAAGGCGAAGGTCACAACACTGTAGGGTCAATGCCAAGGCTGAAGCCGACAGTCCACATCCCTAAACTCCTTCTGTTTCCAACTTCCCTGTTGTCCTTTGGCTCAAACCCAAGAAAATTCTGGTAAGGCCTCAGAGCTTCCTTTCCAGCTGGTGGGGCTTCAGCCCAGAGTTGGGAATGACTGGAATGACATCTAGAGCAGGACCCTGTGCTCCTGCTGGGGCCACGACACAGGTGCTCAGGTCCCTTAGAGCTCCCACTCCATGGCTGTATCGGGCTGCACAAGGAGTCCCGCAGGGGCACGCCTCTCCCTCCCTGAACCCAGCCAGGTCTGACAGCATAAACCAGAGCCACCTCTGGGGCGGGAGGACCAGCCCCCGGGGGCCCGGGCTTCACATGCAGTGGTTGTGGGTTATACCACAGGGAGACCCTATTTCCCCTAAAGCTGTGGATGAGACATGGACTCCCCCGCCAAAGACCACCTGTGCTGTCCCGTCAAGGTCTGCTGGGCACAGCAGCGCCACCTGATACGGCTCAAAACCGGCAAGAAACCCTTTGTATAGGAAGTCTGCTTCCTTTTGAATTGGGATCACACCAAGGCCTCAGCAACACACGTCTGTGTACATGAGACCTACTCGTGGTCCTGCATCCTGAAACGTCCACCCTGTGGCAGGAAGCAGGCACCCTGGGGTTACCTGCGTCTGCCTGTGCTGTGCTCAGGTGGGGCCCGGGATCACAGGTGGTGACCCACTGAGAGCACCAGCCCATCTGGCCTGCGCTGCAGGTCTGTGGGCACCGTGTGCAGGGCACAGAGGCAGGGGGGCCCATCAGGCCTAATGGGATGCGAATGTCAGGCAGCCCTCCCTCCTACATGCCCTGGGCCTCCCTACAGCCCCGTGGGGCAGCCCTGCTCCATTATGGCTTTTGCCTAATTAGGGTTTTTAAGTGAAAGTAATCAGTGAAAGTAATCAGAACCATGGGGGAGCTCTTAATAAACTGTCACCACCACGTTCACCGCTCGGGTGTTGTGCCCTTGTGAAAGTCAGGGAGCACGGGCCTGCCCCCTGCACACCTGGATCCCAGACTCTGCCTCTGTGCCTGGTGCCCCCCAATGGGCCAACTGGCCACAGTCCGCGTCCCAGGAGACCTGGACCCTGGGAAGGACATTGGAGATGCAGCGGCCCTTACTGCTGGAGCCCCCCCACCCTGTCTCACGGCACCCGTGTTGCCCCCACTCTGCCACCAGCCACTCCCCCCATTTCCCTGAGCCCTGCGGAGGGATGAGGGCTTACTGGGCATCTGGGCGCCTTGGCAGCTTGAACTAGGGCACTCCGCCAAGGCAAGACCATCTCTCCAGGGACATGCGTCGACCTTGCCCAGCGTCCCCCACTCCCACTCGCTGCGCATGCGAGGCTCAGCATCTCAGCCCTAAGGGCAAAGCCCCTGCCCGCTGAGGCCTCCGGCCGCCTTTGCTTCTCACTGCTGCTGCTTTGGTGGGGGTGGCAGGAGATGGGGGGGTTCCCAAAACAGTCACCAGACGCTGCACCCTTCCTTGGCTACAGTGAGGGTGACCCCCGGCCTGCAGTCTCAAGTCACAGCCCCTCAGAGCCACCTTCTGGGCCGTGTCCCGAGGAGGGCCGGCCTCTGCTCCACACAGGTGGCCTGGGCCGGAGTGAGCAAGTCAGCAGGAAGAAGCTTGATGTGTGGAAACGTCCCCCTGCCGGGGTGTGGGCAGGAGCCCGTGTGGGGAGGAGACCCACGGCGGGGGGAGGGGTCGGAGAGACCCACAGGAGCCCGGGCGGAGGGGTGGCCCGCGGCGGCCAGTTTCCCCGAAAGCAACCGACAAGTTGCACAGGAAGAGGGCTGGCGAGGAAGGGCCCCGAGAAGGCAGAGCTCAGGAAGGGCCGGGCCCAGGGGCTTCTCCCCCGCGGAGCTCCCTCCTCATCTGTGCGGGTGCGGAGAGGATGCGGTGAGGGCTGGCCTCGGCAGGGAGCGGCCCCGAGACCCCCACAAACCCGGGGTCTCTCTCCCTTGCAGCTCCGCCTTCTTCCTCCCCGACCCTTCCCCAGCGAGGGCCTGCGGGAGGTAGGGCGGGGTCTGGACGGGGCTGGGGCGGGGTCCGGGGCGGGGTCCGGGGCGGGGAGGGGCGGGGTCCGGAGCAGGGCTGGGGCGGAGTCCGGTCGGGGCGGGGTCCGGGGAGGGGGCGGGATCCGGGACGGGACGGGGCGGGGACGGGGCAGGGCGGGGGCGGAGCCCGGCGGGGTGTTGACGCTCTCCCGGGAAACCGACCCCGGGGCGGAGCCGCACCCACCGCCGCTCCCCACCGCCCGCCGCGCGCACCCCGCACGGCCTCGGAGCACAGGCGAGTGCGCGTGTCTGAGTGCACAGACGTGAGTGTGTGTGGGCGTGTGTGCCTGCGTGCGTGTGCAGGCGTGGGCCGTCTCGGGGCGCTGGTGCGGGCGTCTGTCTCACGGGGCGTGCACTGGGCGGGGCTTGGGTGCCGGCACTTCAGGACCCTACAGAGACGGTCCCCGAGCGGGGCAGTTCATACTTCAGATCCGGTTTGGGGAAGTGGGAGGGGAGTGACAGGGGCTGGTCCCCAGAACCAATCTCAGCGATCCCCTGGCCTGGGCCTACGAGGCTCCCCACCCCCGGCCAAGAGCCAGGCAAGGGCGCCGACGTCGCCGCAGCCCCGCGCTTCCCCCGGAACGGCGGGCGGTGGGAGGTGGGCAGAGGCCGGGCCCTGACTTTGCGCGGGTCTCTAGAGCCTCGGAGCTCGGAGAAGGCGGCCTGTGTTACTTGGACGGGGGGGGGGGGGGGGGGGGCGTCCCACGTTCCCGCGGAGTCCTCTGCTGGCTGTGGTGTGGGGAGCAAGGGCCTGGACCCCCTGACCCCGCAGGCCACCCGGCTCCTCGCGTGGGCCGCCCAGCAGGGTAAGGGTCGCGTTCTGCAGAGGGCCCTGGCCTGGCGGACCCTGGCAGATGTGCCAGCCCCACCCGGCTCTTCCCTCCAAGGCGCTCTGCGCTGGTCTGGGGTCTCCGTGGGGAGAGGTGGGGACTAACCACGCCTCCCCCCCGCCCCAGGTGCCCGCGAGGACGAGACCTGGGCCGGTCAGGGGCGCAGCCGTAATGTCGGCGCGGGAGCTTGTGGCCTGCCTCTGCCGGGAAGGAGACCAGCGCCTGGCCCTGGGAGAGCTCCCCTCGGCCACCGCCTTCTACCTGGCGGCCTTCAGCTGCCACGCCCCCTCGGCCGTGCAGAGCGTCAGAACCGCCCTGGCTGAGGCCCGAGGCGCACCGGTGCTGGCCACCCTGGAGGCCTGGTGCCGCGGTGACAGCCAGATCCCCGCCATCCACTGGGACGGCATGGCGGTTGTCTCCCTGACCCGGACCCTGGCCTCCGCGTTCCTGGCCACCCTCTGCCCGGACCACCCCGCCGCGGTCCTGCACTCCCTGGCCAGTCTGCTGGCTCAGGGGCGCCACCAGGAGGTGGCTCAGCGCTGCAGCACCTTGCTGGATGCACGCTCCCAGCGAGCCCTGGAGCTCCAGCTGACACGCGCCCTGGCCCGCGTGCTGTCCGGGGTGCAGGTGGACGCTGGCGTGGCAGACTATGTGCAGGCCTTTGCCTCCAGTGCAGACCGGACCGTGGCCTTCGTTCGCACCCACCAGCAGCCCCATCTCCCCATGCTGATAAGCACCCTGCAGGACCATATCTCAGGGCGCCGGGAGGCTGAGGACAGCATCCGCCAGCAGGAAGCTGGCTGCCAGGGACTCTTGGCAGCCCTGGACCCCGAAGGCACCTGGAGCGATGCCCTGTCACCAGAAGCCCTGCTCCGCAGTGGCCGGTATGAGGACTGCCGGGTGGTGTGCAGCCGGGCCCTTGAGTCTGACCTGACAGGCAGCAGACTCCCAGGTAAGAGTGAGGCCAGGTTGAACGTCGCTCCCGTCGTGCCTTCACAGCATGCTTAAGTCCTGGTTATGGTAGGGTGGGAGGTTGTTCCTGGGCTGGGGACACCACAGTGACAAGATGGACAAGCCCTGTCCTTACAGAGCACCCAAGAAAAGGAACAAACAAAATATGTGCTTTGAAAAATGGACCCTGCCAGGTGCTGCTCTAGCTGGGTGGTCAGGGAAGACTTCTTGGAGGAGGTGTCACTTGAGTTAAGGCTAAATGATTCCCAGCAGCAGAAACAGAACACAGGGTGCTGACGAGAGCCAGAAGATGCAGGTGCTTGCAAGAGGCTGAGGCACGCGATGCCACGTGCATGACGAGAGGACAGACGGTGTCTGTTTTCTGTGCACATGGGGTTTGCTGGTGACCCCAATGTTTGTGTGTTGGGGAGGCAGGGATCAGACAGAGAGAACTGACAAGTGAGTGGGCAAATTTGTTTCTGGAAATAAGCTAGATCAGAAGGCCGAAGTCCTCCTACTATAAAAGGTAGAAACAGGCTCAGCAGAGTCACCAAGAATCCTGAGCTCATGAGAAAGTAGGGTACCCTCTATGCCCAAAGCATAAACGTGCAGTGTCCTGTGAGCGGGGATACTGAGGCTAGGGCATCAGCAACGCCCAGCGGGGAGGGGCCTTCCACCAGAACGACCAACGGCAGAGACCCCCATGGAGACCGGAACTCCCAAGGCTACAACCTCAGGGAGCCAGTGTGCTGGGTAAGCCCTGCCCGCCCCGCCCCCCGACTCCAGGAAGCTTGTCTGGGCTGCCTTGGCTCCGCAGCGGACAGGCCCACCCTCCCTAAGAGTCGCTGCATTAATTAGACCTAAGTCACTTATGTCACAGGGAGTCACCTTATCGCCACCATTAGCACAAACGTGGCTCACAACATGAATAAGTAAAGGCCTCTAACCGACTTTTTACAAACACAATTTCCTGTAGCAAGTGTGTTCTAATCCCAAGGTTACTTATAAGGGTCCTTGAAAACACGGAAGAAACACCGTGTATTTGAGAAAGTGCTCTGCCCTTCTCCGCAAGCAGACATTCAGGGACACTCTGTATGAAGACAAGAATAAGTACAATTTTAACTCGCATCTCCCATGGGTAAGCGTCCAGGCACCACGGCTCTCTCGGCACCCGGGACAGCCATATCTCCTTCATTCAAGGTGCTTCATTAAGAGCTACTGCCGTAGGTGGAAATCATGGCCCTGGTCGTTTTAGGATCCTTCCAGCAAGGGGGCAAATTGGCTTGGCCTCCAGACATGCTGGGATCAATGAAATAGTGGCGTAGGCGTGATGCCGTGTGATCCTGAATTAAAAATTGTGACAGATATGGGAGGACACAAAATGTTATCCCATTGTTCCACTGTTGTTTTAATTTTAATTTTCCTGATTACTAGTGAGGCCAAGTTATTAAATTAAATTAATTTAATTTTAAAAATTTTTCCAATCTGGTGGGTGGAAAGTGGTATCTCATTGTTTTAATTTGCATTTGCATCATTACTACGATGCTGAACATTTGTCACGTTTCTTTGCCGTCTGTGTTTTCTCTTATGGGAAATGCTTTTGCCAATTCTCCTATTGGATTTTTTTTTATTGATATGTAGGAATTCTTCAAATGCTCTGGGTATTAATCTTTTGCCCATTGTATATTTTGCATATATTTTCTACGTATTTGCTCTACCAGTTGTTACAAAGCTATACTACCCAATGCAGAAGGCTGCTGACTTAAGGGATTGATAGGAAGACCAATAAAACAAATTAGAAAGGCCGGAAACAGATCCATAGGCATCCAGAACTTAATATGTGAGAGAGAGCATCACAGATCTGTAGCGAAAGAAAAGGACCATTATTCAGTGGATGGTGCTGATTCTGGGAGAAAAAAAATTAATTCCAAGTGGATTGTATGATAGTTAAGTTTTATAGTTTCTAAAGAAAATATGAGAGAATCTCACTGAGATTTCTACGGACAGCTGGACTTCTTAAGATACAAAAAGTGGAAAGAGTAAAGGGAAATTTGGAGTATTTGATGAAATTAAAATTTTTAGACTTCCATTTCACCCATATCCAGAGAAAGCCCCCATCTTCACAAGCACACTCAGACATTAAATAGGAGGAGGTGGGGTGGCGCTGTTGCTGATGGGAACCTCCCTGAGTAAAAACCCCCGGGCCCTGTTCCAAGCACTAGATGAGCATTAATCCATTTCATCCTCATGGCCATGTGAGTGCAGACCATTTTAAACCGCATTATAAAACAGAAAAGGAAACTGAGGCACAGTGAGATCCGGTAACCGGCCCAAGCCCCCGTCGTGTAAGCAGCAGTGGGTGTGCCTTTCCGGCTTTCCTGTACCTGAGGGCATTCCCTGTTTCAGAGGGTAGCGCTGGGCCCCAACTTTGCCCCAAGAAGGCCAGAAGCAAAGATGCAGGAGTAGCAACCAGCCCCTCCCAAGGTCACAGGGTCAGAACCTCTGCACTGACCTGGGGGCACTGATCCCAGAAGAGGAAACTCACTCCGCAAATCCATCATTAAAGAGTAAGGAGGTTTCGTAACTAAATTTCCTTGTTGGCCAATCGGTGAGGTTGACTTTAAACCCATGGGCCATAACACTGTTGGGTAGGTATGTGTACCACACCCACCCAGCTGTCCCTCCTGATTCTGCTCTGTCGCTGAAGGTCTAGCATCATGATACAATGTCCTGGGCTACTGGGACACTCTAGGAAGATGCCCTGAGATGCTTCAGAGGGTCCAAAGCGCTGGACCGTCAGCAGCTGCCGGTGGCACCAGGGAGGACGTGGGCCTAGAGGCAGGACCGGAGCCTCTGTTTCTCTCCCCAGGTGAGCGTCGGGCTGCTCTGCTGGTCACCCGCGCAGCTGCCGCCTTATTTCTGGACAGTGGGGCCCGGAACCTGCTTCGGGACCTGCACGAGGCCTTCCACCAGAGCCCGTCAGAGGCGCGGAAGCAGTTTGAGGCAGTGTTCTCGGCAGGGGACCGGGAGCGCGTGCGGGCCCAGGCACAGGAAGCAGCGGACATGGGCTTCGCCCACTTCCAGGAGGCCGTGAGGAGCCGCGCTGAGCTCCGCGAAAACTCGGGCCGCGAGCTGCTGGCCCCAGTGACCCGCGCACTCCGTGTCCTGCTGCGCGCTGCACCGCCCGGGGTGCGCCCGGCACTGGGCACTCGCTTGGCCGAGTGCCTGCTGCTGGCTGGGGACGTAGCGGGCGCCCGGGCGCTGTGCGAGCGCTTGCTGCGGCCTGCGCGTCCTGGGCACCGCGTGGACTACCGCGTCGGGGCCCACACCAGCGACCGCGCGCCCATTTTGGTGCTGCGCGGCTTTTGCGCGCTGCACGCCAGCGACGCAGGGCGCGCCCGGGAGGACTTCCAGGAGGTGGTGGAGCACGGGCCGCCTCACCTGGGCAGCTGCGTGCGCGCTCTGTGTGGCCGGGGGCTGCTGAGGGTGCTGGAGGGTAGCGCATTCCTGGGAGCGCTGGACTATGTCACCGCTTGCCGGCTGCAGCCCGAGGAGGCACTGCTCATCGCCAAGGCCTACGTCCCCTGGAACCAGAGGGGCCTCCTGCTGACCGTGCTGCGAGAAGAGGGCCGCAGGATGCTGCAGCGGAGGCCGGACCTGGGACTCACGGGCGCACCCGGCCGCCGGAGTAAGGCCGTGGAGATGGACAGCCCCGAGGCGCAGGAAGGGTAAAAACTAGCCCCATGCACCCCTGGGGCCACTGTTTCATTCTGGTCTCCCGTGAGGTAGTTAGGGGTGAGTGTCTTCCTTTTTTACAGATAAGTAAACTGAGGCAGGAAACAGCTGGGATATTTCCCTGAATCATGGACAGCAGGTTTAGCACTGGAGCCTGCTTCTTAGGACTCTCAGTCACAAACAATGTGATGCTTTGTGGGCCTAATTATCATAGAAAATTAAGAACTTAAAAAGGAATGAAAAAATACAACCTTCCCATCGCCCCATAGGTAACATTCCCTTCTGGTTGTTTCTCTCTGCACATGGGAGCTAAAATGAGTGTGAGCGCTATGGGCAATGTATGGCCCACTCTTTTCACTCAGTAGATCACAAACATTTCCTTTGCCTCTGGATTCCTCCTCGGGCAGCACAAGCTATAGCCTGCCTAGCGAACCTGCCATCATTCCTTGTCCATTCCGAGAGCCTTGCCCTCTGTTAGAGCAGGAACGCCTCCACGATGTTCTGTCCTGAGTGTGGACACAGAGGTGGGGTTTCCGGGACATGGAGCACAGGCCTCTGTTAGGTCCTTGACTTCCTGACATGTCCGTATGCCTGTCTAGCCACACGCCCAACCCTGATGTTCACTGGAATTTCTCTCGCAGCCTGATGGGTGCCCCTGTTTGGATTTGCATTTCTCTGGCTGCCAAGAGGTGACAGGAAGGTGTTTTAGCAAAGTTCAAAGCACTGAACGGGGCGGGGGGGCGGGGGCGTGTTTGACGTCAGCTCCCCACCCTGCGTGCTCGCTCTCTCTCTCTCTCTCTCTCTCTCTCTCGCGATGTGCTGGTGAGGAGGATTTCGTGTGCGAGATGGGTTCCTTTCTACTTTTGCCTCCGGGAATTGTCATTCCTGGAGGCTCCAGTCCCTCTCCCAGTGGGAGCTCATTCGCACTCCCAGCGCACCGGGAGCATCCAAGTGAGGCCAGTGTGTTCTCTAACTCTGCCTACAACACACCCCTGAACCCTGCAAGGCCAACACTCTTGTCCCATTTCTACAGAAAGGGAAACTGAGGCAGGGTTGGCCTGTGGCCAGCTCACAGCTTCCACCTCCAACTGCAAAATGGTTGCCACACGGGGTGGTGGGAGGATGCGGTGGGGAGCGAGGGCCAAGGGATCAATGTCAGAGAAGGCAGCTGTGGCTTCTGGAGACAGCATGTGCGAGGGTCCTTCCAGCAGACCCCAGGGCTCTGTGGCTGGATGGGAAGGAGCTGCCCGGACCAGGTCCCCGGGGATAGAACCTTCCTGGGCAGCTGAAAGGGGTGCAGACAGGGGCCAGGCTGGTTATCCCCCAGCTACTCTCTCCACAGGGATGCCCACGGTGTGTACCAGCTGGCCATGCTTCTGATGGAACTGGACCGGGAAGATGAGGCTTCAGGCCTCCTGGCAGCTGATGCCCTGTACCGCCTAGGCCGTCTGGAGGACACCCACAAGGCCCTGCTGCTGGCCCTCTCCCGGAGGCCCCAGGCAGCCCCTGTGCTCGTGCGACTGGCCCTGCTGCAGCTGCGGAGGGGCTTCCTCTATGACGCAAACCAGGTGAGGAGACCAGGGGTGGGGGGGGGGGGCGGTGCAGCATGGCAGGTGATGGGCCACAGCCCTGTGGAGGGCACAGGCCTCTGGGCCCCTCACTCTGCACCCCACAGTCTGGACTTTGGAGCAGGTCAATCATGTCCCAGCCCCAGGCTCTGCCACCTCCAGCAAGGCCCCCCTCACTTCCCTGACCCTCAGTCTCTTCGTCTGTGCCCTGCCCTTGTGGGCTGTCCTGAACTAGCTGGAGCAGGTACCCCAGGACCCAGCAGGTCTCCAGCACGCAGTAATTCCTTCATATTTGCTTTCAATATGTTATGAAGGAAAAGGGCCAAAAGTCAGGTGAGGACTGAGCTCCGTCCCAAATCTCTCAGTAAACTAGGCTTGGAGGGGACCCTGCCCAGGGAGGGTGGATGACAGAGGGGTCCCCTGGTCCTCAAGTCCTGCTCGCCTCACCTCTCTCCAAGACCACTCTGCTCCCAGGAAAAGCAGAACTTCAACCGGATGTTAGGAGACCATCCGGTTGGAACCCGGGTCAGAAGGTTATGTTCCAGGGGAAGATGTCGGGCTTTGGGGCCTGTCAGCTTCTTCTGCTGTGCTCGGATTTGGGTTCCCGGTCTCCCTGCGCAAGGCCGCGCAGGTGGGAGAGGGGAGGATGCCCGGAACCGGCCGGTCCTTCTGCTCTGGGACCCGTGTCTTCAACGAGGGGCCAGCAGGGGCAGCATCGGGTCCCTGTGGGACCGAGCCGCTCGGAGAGCCGAGGGTGTGTCCCCCCCGAGTCTCGCTCCACCCAGACCAGCCACTGGTCCCAGCGCATTTGCTCCTCGCGCGGTGCCCTCGATCTCCCTATAATTTGAAAGCCCTCTTTCCCCGCGCTTCTCGTTGGATCTGCAGTGTGCAGGCCGGCGAAGCGAGATCTCCACCTCCATGCCACGGAGGAGGTCCTCCGGCTCGGGGACACCGGGATCCCCCACCCCAGGCCACCCCCAGCCCAGACGAGCTGCCCAGCTGCCCGACGCAAGCTCATACCTCCCGCCCTCTGCCTTCCCGGGGCTCAGCACCCGAGACGCGCAGTCCCTGTCTCAGAGCACGCCGCCCCGAGCACCGCCCCCGAGCACCGCCCCTGAGCCCCGCCCATGAGCCCCACCCTGAGCACCGCCCCCGAGCGCCGCCCCTGAGCCCCGCCCCCCGACGCCCAGCTCGTGGGCCACGCCCCGTGAGCTAAGCTCCCTCAAGGGGGAATGAGGTGGGATGGTCTGGGGGTCCTGCACAGGGAGGAACCGGGTGACTGCCCCGCCCCTTGCAGCTGGTGAAGAAGGTGGTCCAGTCCGGGGACACGGCGTGCCTCCAGCCCACCTTGGACGTGTTCCGCCACGAGGACCGGCAGCTGCTGCGGGGCCACTGCCACGCTCGGGCCCTGGCCATCCTGAGGGCGAGGCCCAGTGGGGCCGAGGGCACAGCCCACACCAGGGAGGCCATCGCTTACCTCTCTCTGGCCATCTTCGCTGCAGGTAGGAGCTGCCCGCCCGCCTCCGGGGTTCCCACCCTGTGCCAGGTACCTAGGGGCAAGAGAAGCCATGCGGGGCTCAAGCCCACTCTCGGTTCACGGGAGTGTGCGTGCTCTGGGGCCCCTCGGGGAGTACGCCTTGCCCCGAGCGAGGCCCTCGCTGTCCAGGTGAGCATGCTAAAGCGTGGGAGAGGGGTCAGACCAGCTGGGACCTGAACTGGGATCCTCCTGGCACCCTGGCCTGCCATCCCACAGCCCCTGGGCCCTGTGGGTAGGAGGGCCACACTTGACTGTGGCCTCTCCTAGCTTGGCCCCCTCCACCCAGGAGAGGCCGTGGTTCCCCTAAACCCTTTATGGAAATAGTGGGGTGTCTCTGCATGGTGTCCCCATGTGCCCAGCAGACTCCCCCAGCACCATCCTGGGTGACAGAGCCTCTTGGAGTTGGGCCTTCTTAGCATGGGGTCATAGGGCACCCAGCTGGAGGGAAGGGACTTTCCCAAGGATGCACCCCGATTTCCTGGGGTGCGTGGAGATTCAGAGTGCGGGCTTCAGATGGAGACACGAGGCGGACTCCTGGCTCTCCACTTACTGAGCAGCTCCTCGTTCACCTTTCTCAAAGCGGGTGACAGAGACACCGGCGAGGGGTGGGAGTGAGGATCCCGTGAGCTAGTTCACGGACAACGCAGGGCTCGTGCCTGGGGCAGAGCTCATGCCTCCACACATTAGTGGGGAGGCGGGCACGACCCAGAGTGCGCGCTGTCCTGTCCGTCACCAGACAGACACCGGAGGGAGCGGGGTGGCGCTGTCCTTGGGGAGGGGCCTCTGTGCCCAGCATTCAGAGGGCTCCTCCCGGCCCACCTGGAAACTTCCCACCTTCAGCTGTTCCCTGTCCAGCCCCAAGGAACCGGCCCCCTCCCGGCCCCTCCTCCGGCCTCACCTCAGATGTCGCTGCAGCGGCCCCTCCTCTTGGGACCCCTCTCTGACTGCCCACCAGCCTAGATGCCACCCTCACGGTTGGACTCCCTGTTTCCCATGGCCAGTGCACCCAGGCAAACCCCAGCTGCCCCTCAAGGCTGTGTCTTGGCTTGTCTGTGAGCTCCCTGAGGGGGCCTCGAATGCTGAATGAGGGCAGATGCACCGCACCCACCGAGGCCCAGCAGCGGTCACGTCCCAATGCCACACCCTCTTCCTCCAGGGAGTCAGGCAGTTGAGTCCCTGCTCACCCGTGCCCGCTGTTACGCGCTCCTGGGCCAGAAGAAGACGGCCATGTTCGACTTCAACTCCGTGCTGCGGGCTGAGCCCAAGAACGCACAGGCGCTGTGTGGTCGGGCGCTTCTGCACCTGGCCCTGGGCCAGCAGAAGGTACCGGGGCCGCCCGCCCACCTGGGATGGGCAAGGGGGTTAGGGGAGGAACGAGCACGGCCTCCTTCCTTCTCAGCCAAAGCACAGAGAGAGCCGGGCCGGGCCGTCCTGAGTGCGGGACCCATTAAAACCCTTTCTGCTCAGACCTTTCATGGAAGAGGCCCGCTGCTTCCCGGACTCGGCACGGACTGTGCAAACCCTGGGGGCTACTAGACGCCCCCCTCCCCCCACTTAAAATAAGAAGACCTCGGCTGCCTTTTGGGTGCGACACCCAGAGCTCTCTGCACGGAGCCGGTGGACTCACGCGGTCGGCTTGCAGGGACAGGGGTGGGAGGGGACCCGCGCTGTCCGGCCCCAGGCAGGTGCTTTTCACAGAGCAGGCGACCACAGCTGCACAGCTGCACAGGGGCCTTTCTCAGCCAAGAGCAAGGTCACAGGCGAGTGGCTGAAGCTGAGTGTCTGCCCTGAGGCCCTGCGCACAGAGGTGACCTGCCTGCCCGGTTTCTTAATGACGTAAGGGCCGGAGTGCGAGGGAGTGAGGACAAGCGGTCGCGGGAGCTGCTGAGGCGGGCGGCGGCTGCGGACGCCAGCGGCCTCATTTGTCCCGGCCCGTCGTGGGCTCTTTCTCAGCGAGAGCCCTTGGGTGCGGCCAGCGCTCCCTCCCCACAGCTCCAGCACCCTGGCCGCACACAGCTCACCAGGCTGTGCCTCCTGTCGTGGAGGACAAGAACTGGGCCATCTGCCTCTTCTGGTGTCCCCAGCACCCGGGCAGATGCCCAGCGGGGACGATTCTGCCGCCCACCCTGCCCTCCTCCCCCCGCAGGAGGCTGTGGACGACATCCTCTCAGCTCTGAAGCTCGACCCTGGGACGGTGGTCCCTGAGGTTCGCTCTCTGAAGCCAGAGGCCCAGGCCCTCATCACCCAGGGCCTCTGGTCCCGCTGCCGGGCCCTGCTGAGCCAACCGCTGGACACCGGGGCCACCCTCAGCGACGAGGACGCCCAGGGCCTCCTAGCTGTGGGGGAAGCGCTGATCAAAATCGAAGGTGGACGGCTGAGCGGACACCTCCTGCAGGCAGACGTGCTCACTGCCATGGGTATGCCCGGCCCGGGTGTGGGGAATGTGGGTGTCTGCCCCAGCCCATCTGACCCTTGATTCTGTCCTGTAAAATGGAAGAGAGACACCCTAGATTCAGTGCCCCCTGGTGTCCTTTCCATCCCAAGTGCTGGTCCCTGTGACCTGGTCCCGGTGTGGGGCCGGGGGTGCCAGTGTTTTGAGCTTTCGTCCACCTGTGTACTTTTGCTTGCAGGGAAGACAGATAAAGGAGCAACTTGGGGGTTCATAAAAGGACCCAGACGCTTGGGGCTTCTCATAAACTCATGCATTTACTCAACAGCCATTTACAGAAGGCCTGTGGACACTAGGCCAGGTTGTAGGTGGGCTTGTGTCAAGCCCCCATGTGCCAAAACCCTGAGAAAATCCCAGTACTAATGTGAAAGGGGAGGGCTCTGGGCAGCCTGCAGTTCCCTGACCTGTCCCCGTCGCCTCCAAGCCTGCGGAGCGCCCCTGGCAAGGCCTACAACTGCCCAGCGGCCGAGTACATGTTCACGCAGGTGCTCAGGGCAGCCCCTCGTGGTGACCACAGTGAGTGTGCTCAGAGTCGTGCTGCTCAACCTGGGGTCATGCAGCTTAGGGACCCCCCCATGACGGGGTCAGCAGGCAAGCTGGGACTGGCGTGGTGCCACCATGTCCATCTCCCTGAGCCAACACCGAGCAATAGCGGCTCTGGCCGGCTTCCCAGCGCGGTGGCCAGTGTCCCACCTCTCCTGCTGCCTGCCCCAGCAGCCCCCTGACTGTCCTTCCCGGATCATGGACAGGCAGCTACGAGGAAGCTGGAGACTGCCTGCAGAACGCCCCACAGCCCACCCCGGGGTCGGAGGCGGCCTGCGCCCGGCGAGGCCTGCTCTGGCTCAAGAAGGGAGACGCGGCCGCCGCCGCGCGGGACCTGCAGCGCCTGGCCGAGACGGACGCGCAGGACCTCTGCTTCCTGCTGCCGCGCCTGGAGGCCTCGGAGCGGCAGCGCCTCAGCCAGGTGTGCTCCCCGGGCCCCGCTGCGCTCAGGGCTGCTCCGCCCTCCCGGATGCCCTGGTTTCAGTTGCGCGTCAGGGGGGACAAGCCAGTCTGGCCATCCTAAACCCCAGCAACCTCTTGGCTTCTTTGCGGGAGGCATCCCACAGGTGACAGGGCCTGGGAGACAGGGCGGACCCCTCCTCAGACCTGGCTGAGCCAGCTGGGGGCACCTGCCCTTGCAGGAAGCCCACACCCACCCCCAGGTCGGGCAGAGAGAGCACCCACCGCCCCCCAGCGAGAGCACGGCAGGAAGGCAGTGGGCTGAGGGAGGCATCAGGCCGGGGCCGCTGCATCTGGCTGGCTGACTTGTCGTTCCGCTGTCCATTCAACAAGAACATACTGGCCGCCTTCCACCACCCACCGGGGAGCTGCTGCCCCAGCCTGTGGGCCTCGTCTCAGGGCAGACAGGGTGAGGGTGCCCTTCTGAGTGTCCTGGTGTCGAGAAGACCCTAAATCAGGGCAGTAAGGAAACGAGGTGGCACTCGAGGCGAAACCATGAGGGACAGACAGGCCAAGGTGAAGGCCTGAGGGAGGAAGAGAGTTCAGAAAGTTCAAGAAACAGGCAGAACGTCGGTGCGGCTGGTGTGGATGGAGGAGGGGGTGGGACGGGTGACAGAGGCCTCTGGGCCCCATATGACAGACCAGGAGGAGGAGGGGAGGAGGACAGAGGGCAGGAGCTCCAGCAGGTGGGGAGGAGAGGAGATTCCCCTGAAGTGGCTGCATTTCACCTGTGTGGAGGGCGGGAGAGGACCAGCAGGAAGAGGCGGCCACCAGCACAAACCCACCTCGGAGTGGGGGCGGCTCAGAATCAAACCCCCTGTGGTGTCGGGCAGGCCCCCTACCTCCTCCCGCTAGCATGTGCCCAGGACTCTAGGGGGTTCTCTGGGGACCCCCCGCAGAACAGAAACCACACTGGTGTTCCAGCCACGGAGCTTAATAGAGCAGGTGGCTGCGCAGGCCTTGGCGACAGAAAGCCAAGACAGCCCTCGGTGATGCAGGGGGGCGGCTGCCACCGGGGGATGAATGGGTCATCAGGACCTGGTGCTCAGAGGAGCAGAGCCTTGGGGAGGGGACTGGCTGGGGTCTCAGCACCCAGGACCACTTCGGTAGAGTCTCTGAGCCCTTATGAGGGGGCGGGGCGGGGTCCGAGACCGGAGGGGGGGGGGGGGGGCGGGGGTCCGAGACAGGAGGAGGGGTGCGGGGCGGCGGACGGAGACAGGAGGAGGGGTGCGGGGCGGCGGACCGAGACAGGAGGAGGGGTGCGGGGCGGGGGTCCGAGACAGGAGGGGTGCGGGGCGGCGGACCGAGACAGGAGGAGGAAGCGGACGGGGTTCTCCGAGCGGAGAGGAAGGACCCGCGGGAACGCGGGCTTAGCTGGGGCGGCGCGCAGGGTGGTTTCCGCGGCGGTAGAGACCCGCTGGGCCGTTGCCGGGCGACGCGGGCCGACCCGGAAGTCAACCGGAGAGGTCACGCCCCGCTTCCGGCGCGCGCCCCGCCCCTCCGGCTTCACTGCGCTTGCTCCGCGGCGGTCCTTCCGAGATCCGGGCGGCGCTCGGAGGTCCGAGGGGCGTGGGGCTCCGCTCGCTGCCGGCGCCCGAGGCTCGGCCCTCCTGCCGGCGACCGCGAGTGTGACCCGCCGCAGGGCGGAGGGACAGGGACAGCGGGGAAGGCCGGCCCCGGGACCCTCGTCCGGCAGCGGGGAGCCAGTGCGGGCTCTGGAGGAGAGCAGGCGCCGGAGACCCGAGGGGACGGCCTGTGGGTGGACTGGGGGAGGGGACGTCCACCATCCCCGGGAGAGGAAGTGAGCCTGGGGCAGAGGAGGCCTGTTGGCTGGGCCGCGCCGACGGGGGTCCGGCAGCCCCCAGGGAGGGAAGGGCGAGGTCGGACGGTGCCCGCTGACCTCAGACTCCGCCCTGCGGCATCCTCGGAGGTCGGGACTGGGTGGCGCCCCCCACAGCCCTCGGCACCACGCTCCAGTCCGGGGCGCGAGCACAGCGAACCCCAAGCCCTGGAGGTCGTGCCGGCAGATGCTAGGGCGGGTGGCCCGTCGGCGGCGCAGCCTCTCCGCGCCGACTCGGTTCTGCAGGGTCTTCCGCTCCCTGCACTGAGAAACCCAGCCATGCTCCGCGGACCCTGCCCTCCGGACCTCGGGCAGAGGAGAAGGTCCAGGGACCGAGCTGGGCAGAGGCGGTGCGGGCTCCTGCCCTCAGGGCCAGGGCAGCCTTGGCAGCTGCCCATCCTTGGGCCTCTGGGGAAGGCACCGCAGAGAAGGGCTGAGACAGGGAGGAAGGAGGGAGCAGGTCACCGGATAACAAGCAGTAGGGGCTGGGGGTGGGGGGACAGTGAGGAGGAGAGGGGAGTCCAGAGGGACCCCATCAGAGCTGGGCTTCCAGGGTGGTGGGGTTGCAGGGCGTGCCCTCTACCCTGTACTTCCACTCCCTTGGAGGAAGTGGGCAGCGCTCTGCACAGGTCAGGAACAGAGGCCAGCTGGGCAGGGGAGGGGCCTGTCTCTCTCTGGGCTGTCCCACACTGCCTCCCTCTGTCCCCTCTGTGCAGGCTGCAGCCCAGGAAGCCAACACCCTCCTGAAATCGGGGCAGCCAGAGCAAGCACTGGGCTACTGCTCACTGGCAGTCCTCGCCGGGAGCAGCAGTGCCCATCACCTGCGCCTGAGGGCCACTTGTCTGGCTGAGCTGCAGGAGTTTGACCGGGCACTGGAGGACCTGAACCATGTCCTCCAGGGGGACGTGCGGGACCGCGACCTCCCGACGCAGGTGGAGGACCTGTGCTCCCAGGGCCGCCTGCTGCTGAGCCTGGGGGATGGGGCCAGGGCCGCTGGGGCCTTTGCCCAGGCTCTCAAGCTGGCACCCACCCTAGCCCAGAGCAGCCTGTGGGAGCGGCCAGGTCGGGGCCCCACTGCCAAGGCATTTCTGTGCCATGGCCAGAACTGCCTGGAGGAGCAGCGCTATGCAGAGGCCTGGATGGCAGTGGAGAGTGGCCTGCTGGCAGACCCCGAGCACAGTGGCCTGAGGAGGCTGAAGGTCAGACTCCGGAGGGAGGCATCCTTGGGCTGCCGGCTCCACTGACCCCGTGCTCTCGAGGCCCGGATGTGGGCCCCCCCCCCCCCGGCCATTCCACCCTGGATGGGCTCCTGAGCCGCGGGGTACAGTGGGCCTAACTGATGTAGCTCAGACTCCGTGGAGGAGAGAGACACCAAGAAACGCTGATGATAGTGTATAGATGGTGTTACCTCATCTCATGGCAACAAAGCTATAAATCAACCTTTCAGAGTTCCCTGCGTGTGAAACGGCTCTGGGGTCCAAGAGGAGATCACAGCTGAAGTCAAAGAAAGTTGAAGAACTAGTCATAACAAAACCCGTGCAGAGGAGCACTTGTGGGATGCTGCCCCGGCACGCCGGGGGAAGTCCGGCCCCCAGCAGATTACCAAGCGATGGAAAGAAAGCGAAGTACATGTTCAGTTCAAGAAGTTGGAGAAAGACAATAAAACTAAAGAAATCAGGAGATAGGAATTAAGGATAAAAGCAGAAATTAATAAATTAGGAACAAAAGAAGAATAAATACAAACTCTTGTTCTTCAGAAATAAAGTAGATGAACCAACAGCAGCTCTATTGAGAAAGACGGAGGAAGCACGGGGGCCGTCGAGTTCACTGCAGTGAGCCCCGTGCACCTCCCGACAGGCAGATGGCGCGGCTGTGCCGGCTCTCAGGGCAGCCGGTGCCCTTGGGAAAAAGGTCTACACTCCCACGGCTGGAGGTCCCCAGCGGGCTCGGGGCCGCATAGCCCCGTGGCAGGACAGACCGTGAACCTGGCGTTCAGCCTTTAGTAGGGTCTCAGGGTGGGATCTCTGGGGTTTCGTGGGTCACTCATTATTGGCTAGTTTGAAGCAGAAGAGTGGGAATGGGGTCTCGGGAGACTAGAGGCAGGGTCATACAAGCAGTCAGTTACCGAGATAGCCAAGGGCTTCCTGAGGGGGCACCTCACGGGTGTGGGCAGCCCACTTCCTGCTCTGGTCGTTTTGCTAACAGCAGTGTCCTACAGCTGGCAACACACGTTTTCCAGATGGGATGTTGTTTGAAACGGACACCCTGGCAATTAAAAGCTTGATGTCAGGCACAGCAGAGACACACAATTTTAAAGTGACAAGGACAAAGTAACAAACAGGAAATTAAAAACATCATAAGAAATTATGTTTCTCAGAGCAAATAAATTTTGAGGCCTGGATGAAATGAATTGGCTCCTAGACAAATATTTAACTAAACTCATCAAAATAGGCCTAGGGCTTCTGCAGGACAGTTGCCAAGGAGGAAAAGAGAAGGTTGTCCAGGAGCTTCCCCTAAAGCAGGCTCAGTTCCAGATGGAAAAACCTGTCAACCTTTAAGGAACAGTCAATTCCAAATGTCTCTAAACCCCTCCAGGCCAAGGAAAAGAAGCTTCTAAGTTCTTTGTGGAAGAAAGCATAATCCCAACCAAAAGGAAGCTACAAACCAGTCTACCCGGGTCAGGCAGCATGTTAGTAACACACCCAGAGCAGCACGCACGGGAATGCAGGGATGGCTCAGGAGCAGGACGCACAGCCCTACAGCTCATCGCAACCAGAGCCTGGAGAAGAGAAGTCCCGTGATCCCTCTTGGGGGCTGCGGGGGAGGGGGGCGGTGCACGATCACATGCGAGAAGTCCTCCCTGCACCTTTGGGTGCCTGCTTGGTTCTGCTAGGGAGGTTCTGGCATCTCAAGTTCGTTAACGGTAGACCCCGGTGCAGAGGGCACACAGCCACGTGGCCTGGTGGCATCACTGCCGGCCGCTGGTGTACGCCCACTCGTTAGCTCCGGCATCTGTGGTGGGCATACCCCCAGCAGTAGGGCCAGCCCAGCCCAGAGCTGTACCCCCTCCACCGTGGCCCGACCCCCTGACTGCATTCCCACACACAATTCGCAGGTCCCAGTGCAGATTAGCGGAATCCTGCAGTTATGGGGGTGTATGTGCCAGATCCTGCAGGACCAGCTTCGCACCTGAGCCCCACACCCCGAAGATGCTGAGATGAGATCCCTTCTGTGGGTCTAGAGTCAATGGGTGAAGGAGGGGGTAGTGGAGGTTGAACAGAGCCAGCGTCCTCCTTCCTAAGCCCATGAGGCTCTCAGGATTTATAAAGAAAGAAAAGGCAAGTCACCCACTGGGGAGCCCAGCTGCATCCACTGCAAAGGGGCTTGGAGGACTTGGCGGTTCCAGGTTCTCTGCTTCCTCTGAGCCCCTCCAAGGTCCAGGGTCCCATCTCAGTGCCCCAGTTTTTCATTAGAAAGTTGGTGAGGCTCTAAGTGCAGCCGACATCGTCACTGCACAGCTCATAGTTAAATGCCGTGTTTGAGCCCGCACTACAGCCCTGTGCCTGTCGCAGGGGCTTCTCGGGGGCCACGGAGCCCTCCGACTCCCGGGCCATGACCCGAGCTCGTTGTTCTCTTCCTGTGTGTGCTCCAGGAGAGGCTGCCCCATGCCACGGCCCCTGTGGCCACTGCCACTGCCTGAACAGCCATGTGCGGTGGCACCTGAGCTCCCACAGCCCCTGATTCGGTGGGCACAACACAGCCCCTGTGGGGAGATCACCCCACACCATGACTCTCCCTTCCCAACGAACACAGCCCTGCAGTCAGACCCCAGATCCATCTTTGAGCGTGTGGTGATGGGGACCGCTCTTGGTACCAACATATGCATCAGTCAGGGGCGCTTTGGAGACAGACCACACCAGTGACTGACATAGCGAGGGTTTAATAGACTCACTCGTTAGCCATGAAGGTGTCAGTTAGGTACCTGGTAGAAGGAACTCCAGGGACCATGGAAGTAGCAACTACAGAGTTGGAAGTCGGATGACCCAGCCTCTCCAGACACTATCGCCGACGGCCCTCAGCTTGGTGACCGTTGCCCCACGTCGTACTTCCTGGCCACATCTTTGTGCCTGGCATTGTGCCTCCCTCCTCTCATCTGACTGGGGTTGGCTTGGGGGCTCAGGGACAGTCAGACAACCCCAGCCCCTTCCCTCCTGGCCAGGATACCCAAGGCCCAACATCAGGAAGCAGGTGTTGGGAAGGTGTGTAGAAGGGAGACTCCCCCGGGCCGGACTCTCACCCCAGCTCTCTGAGTGCTCCAGAAATGCCCAACTTCCTCCAGCCTTTCCCTTCTCTGAGCCGGGCCCCCCATGCCTGCCTGCCACACAGATGGGCAGACCCAAGGAGAGATCTGAATCCTGCCCTATAGAGGCCCAGAGACACCTGCCAGATGGGGCTGGCCTCCATGCAGAGGACAGCAGATGGCCCACAACTGTCCTGCCTGGCGGTGGGGGGGGGCGGCGTAGCAGGAGAGGGCTGGGCCCAGCAGTCAAGAGCAGGTGTCTGCTGGGCCTGAGAAGAGCTCCCTGCCCATAGCAGCAGTGACCGGGGCTAACTCCTGGACCTGCCCTGGTCCCAAGGTTGTTAAGGGAGGTGGTACCCCCCTCCCCCCAACCGTGGTGGACTGGGCCTCCAACTTCACATCTCACATCTTTTGTCCAAGCGACAGGGAGGGGTGAGCAGGGAGCATCCACCAGCCCTGAGCTCACCCAGGAGGAAAGATTAAAATCCACCCTCCAGAGTGTCCCAGCCAGCAGTGGGACTGGGACTCACTGCATCCAGGGACCTGGCTGGGCTGGAGGTCTGGAGCTCCTTTGCTGGTTTCTCTTGCTGCCAGGTCCCTGAGCACTGTCTTGCCCCCCCCCCCCAACAGAATGGACAAGCTCAGCACCTCGGCTCGCCGGACCCTCGCTTGCTCACAGCGTGCCTTTCGCTGACAGAGCTGCAGATGGAACTCCCGAGCAGGGCTGGGGTGGGAGAAGCGGGCTGAGCTCCAGCCCTCCGCCAGCATCTGCATCTGGGCAGGCTTGTGGCGGCATAAGGAGAGGCGCTCTGGCTGGGCTGAGCTGCCTGCGGAGTCGAGGGCCACCACGCCCCATGAAGCAGTTTCTGGCTGGCCAGGCCGGTCCCTGGCCTGCCCAAAGCGCCCCAGGAAGAGCCGTCCTGACCTCTTACTCCCCCAACCTCAACTTCCTCCCGTTTCAGGACAGCAGCCCAGGCAGCCTCCAGGCCAGGCTACCAGCTCCTCGCTCTGGGTGGGGTTCCCAACCTTCGGATGGGGTGGGTGCCGGGAGGCAGACAGTGGGCTGAGTAGAGCCTTGCCTGGGCTCTGGGGGTCCTGTCTGGTAACCGCCCCCGCAGAGCTGTCTTCCTCCCAGGGTGGGGCCAAAAGGAGAGGCTGCCTGAGCAGGGTCTGGGCACCGACGACCCTACCCTGTCACCCTTCCAGAGCCCCAGGGGCCTGGGGGGACCACTTGTTCCATGGGATTCTGAAACAGAAGCAGAACTGTGCTGATACTCAAGCCGGGCCTGAAGAACGGAAACCTGGCTTCTGGTGGGACCTGCTCTGCCCAGAGTCCCCAGCCCCCATCAGCAGGGCACCTGATTCACTCCCAGAAGCACTGGGATGCTTCCGTGTCCAGAAGGGTCTCTCCCGACCCTCACCTCTTCCAAAACTTCCACCAGTCATGGCCCCTGGAGTCCACCAGTCTCACTAGAGAGAGAAGTGATGAGATCCCCTAGCAGGGGCTTTGCAACCCCTGTGGCCAGTGTAGCTCTCTGGTCCCTGGGTCTCGGGCAGGGTGGGGAGAAGGGTCTGGCCTTCCTTCCCAGCGCCCCTGTGGCCCCTTTGGACTGTGGAATCGAGGAGGGAGGAGGGGTCAGGACCGCAGGGAGCCCTGTGCTCCCTGAGTGGCCCTCTGCCCCTCCCCCGACACCAAACCCAGATGGAACTCCCCACCGGTGCTTGGAGATGTTCCCCGCCTCCAGGGAACCCACGTCTGCATCACAAAGGAGGCCAGAAGCCTCAGTAGGGCCCCACCTGAAGCCACTGCTCTGCGGCCCCTGGGAGCCCTCCCACCTGGCCCCTGCTCACCGAAGCACTAGGCCATCCCGACCCAGCCTTCTGAGACCTGCCCGTGGGAGGGCGGCCGTTCCTGAGTGACCTGGAGGTGAGCCAAGTGTGGGTCCAGCCCACAGGCCAGCTTCCCTAGGCAGCACCGGGGTGCTCCCGACAAGCACCCAGCCTGTCCCCCGGGGGCCGGGCAGAGTGTTTTCCGCGCAGCCCGGACCCTGGGGCAGGCATCCCCCCACACACGGCGTTCTCCTCCCCGAAGGAACCCCCTTTCCCTGGCCGGCCACCACAGACCCCTTTCCTGATTCTCTAGCGCTGGGCTGGGCGCTCAGCCCTTGGGAGGAGACTTAGTGCGTGCACCTCTCGGCCTTAGCGGGTCCCTGGAAGCCCACAGGACAGGAGTGAGGGAGTTCACTAGTTCTGATGGGAGAAAGACCACACTGGTAGACCGGGCCGCGGATGGCCGGGCCAAGGCTCAGACCCGTCCAGCTGAATTGATTCAGCCAGCAGATGGTGGTGGACGGCTCGCGGGCACCACTCTGGGTGCTGGGGGCCCAGGAAGGCCGAGCCCCCCGCCCCCATGGCCCAGACATTCCCCTCGGGGAGGGGGACAACGGGGACAGAATAGGCACAGAGGCTGAATCGCCCATCCAGTGGCAAAACCGCCATCAGGCCTGGGGTCAGCCTGGCTCCAGTGAATACGGACCCAGGGAAGGCTTCACTGGGAAGGTGACCTTGAGCAAGGACTTTTGGAGAGTGAGGGGAGAGCAGACAGGAATCTGGGGGAAGGACAAAACCCCCGAGGCGGGGTCTGTCTGGGGGTGCGGTGGGGAGGACCAGAGTGGGTGCAGAGAGAGGTGACTAGGTCCCCGGGGGATCCTGAGATCAGAGCCGGCCCAGCTTCTCTGCTCAGTCAGGTCATGGGCCTGGTGACCCCTGGTGTTGGCAGGGAGGAACCTCTCCCCCTCCCCCTCCCAGGCAGGACTAGGGTTGCCTTCCTCAGGCTTCTCCCCAACTCCCCACCCAGCCTGGTGCAGGGTAGGCGCTGGGACTCCATAGCAGAGGTGTGGTGGGCGTCGAGGACCCGGAGTCTGCCTTGGGGAGGGGCAGCCCTCTGTTCTCCGCCCCAGACGCAGCTGTCCGGGGCGGGGCTCTGCACACGCACACACGTGTGTGCGTCCTCACACATGCACACACAGAAGGCCCATGCATGCACACACTTACGTAAGGGAGAACACCCAGACCCCAGAGCCTGTGCCACAAGCAGCATGCCCCCTCTGTACACCGTGGCAGCCCCGAGTGTCCACCACCAACACCCACCTCCTGGCGTGGTCCCTCAAAGAACCGGCAGGGTCCTTTGAGGAAGGGAGGCACGGGAGCGGCACACCCCCCAGGTGACCGCTAGAGCTGGTCTGCCTGTTCCTGCCTGGCCTTCTGGTCACTGCCTGCTTGGGCGCAGGTCCTTCTGGTCTCCCCCACCCCCCATTCCTGGGCTCTAGGCAGGAAAGGTGGGCAGGGGGCCCAGAGGCTCTCACCACCTCCCAGAGGGTTCTCCTGACCCAGTGCCCAGGCCCGTTGATCCAGGACTCCCTCTCCCAGCCCCCGGCAGGCTCCACAGCAGTAGCCATGGGAGCTGGGCTGGCTGGGTCCCTAGGGCCCCCCTCTAGCTGTGAGCAGAGGGTTCCCTGGGCCTCCCCTCCAGAGAGCGGGCTTGGAGAAACTGACCTTGGCAAGAGCTGCCCCCATGGCTGGCACGCTGGGCACCTGCCCCCCCCCACTGTTGCCTCGGGCACTCAAAGGCTCTGGTCCAGGGTGGGTGCCGCAAGCCAGAGACACGGGCTGCGCCCGAATGTCCTCGGGTGTGGACTTGGCAACGGGAAAGCCAACGTCCTCCAAGGACCAGCACCTGCTCCCAGCTAGGATCAGGCCTCCCAGCCTCGGGCAGGGCCTCAGGGGCTCCTCACACATCTCCCCTGCCCTGGTGTCCCCACCCTGGCCAGACACAGCCCCTGCCCTTGGCCTTGGGGTTTCTCAGCTGTGCACTTTCCCCTGGCTAGAGACTTGGTGATGGGGAAGCCTGAGAGCCCAGTAGGGGTGGTGGAGATTGCCGGCTGTTCGGGACAGAAGCACCGAGGCTTCCTGGAGGGGGGGCTGCTGCTGCTGCTGGGGCTGGTGACAGGCGCCCTGGTGGCCCTGGGCCTCCTCTACGCCGCCAACAGCAGAGGTAAGTGAAGGCGCCCCCCCCGCTGCCTCCCCCAACCCTGATGAACCAGTCTTGTCAAACTGGGCGGGGGGCTCTGCCCTGGGCGCTGACAGGCAGGGGGCGGGGGGCTCTGCCCTGGGCGCTGACAGGCAGGGGGCGGGGGGCTCTGCCCTGGGCGCTGACAGGCAGGGGGCGGGCAGCCCCTACCAGAAGGCCCTGTCCAGGGCGGGCCGGCGCTGGTGAGCTCTGCAGGCTCTGCGCTGCGGCCGCTGCGGGACTCCTGAGATGCACAGACCAGGTCTCCCGCACCGTCCGCGCAGCCCCCTCCCCTCCCGCAGGCAGCGACCGCGCCCCACAGGTCACAGCCCGCCCAGCCCAGCGCAGGACTCTGTGGACACCCCACCCCCGGCCCATCCCCTCGGCTCACCTGTGTCTCCGCCGCTGGTCGGGAAAGACCTGCTGGGATTCCAACCCCCACCCCCACCCCCATGCCCACTGGCTGAGGGTTGCGGCCTCCCAGACCGGCTCTGCTTACTGTGAGATGGTGGGACGGGTCAGCCTGGGGTCCCAGAACGACGGGGCGTGGCCAACACTGCCTCTTCTGCTCCCCTCCCCCGCCCAGCCCCCCCCCCCCCCCCCCCCCCCCCCCCCCCGTCCCCTCCCCGAGTGGTGGCCGTGGAGGGGCTGTCCCTGGCTTGGGTTGGGGGAGGGGCGTGCAAGCCACGCCCCCTGCTGCCTTCGGGCACCACCTCAGGTGTGCACTCCGGGGTTCACGGGACTCAGGAGAGGTGCTCCCCTGGCACTCTCAACAGTTGGGTGTCACAGCCTCTGTCCCTAGTATGTTCCCCCACCGGCTGGGCCAGGGCTGTCTGCTCTGCGGTGGACCATGCATCCATTGCTAGTCTGTGGGTGTGACCGACGACGTCCCTGCCAGGGCCACTCCCAGCCTGTGCACTTGCCTGCGGGCCCCTGCCAGCTGCTCTGGTCTCTGGCCCGTCAGGGTCTCCTGCAGGGTAGATGGGCTCTGCTGCATGGGCAGGGGACAGGGAAAGGTCCGCTGGCTGCACGGAGCCTCGGGGAGCCCAGACCTCCAGGAGCCTTTGTTCAGGACTCACTGGGCTGGAAACACCTTGGTTGGAGGCTTCCAGAGGACGGCCCTCGACCCCTACCCAGTCTGCCTTCTTCTCCTTGTGGTCTCCTAAGTACAAATGGGGACTCGGCCGGGGCTCCTCCCTCCGAACCCCGTGCCCCCACCCGCAGACGTGACCTGCCAGCTCATCTCGCCCCGGCTCTGGTGTCCACGGGGGGTTTACACGCAGCATTGCTGTTTATGTTCAAGCGCTTTCTCACTCCCATGAGGACCTTTTCCACTGACTCATGAGTTATTTCAAAATATTTTTTTTTAATCAAGATGCATGGAGATCTTCCTAGTTACCCTTTTTTTATTGGTTTCTGCGTTAACTGCGCTGTTGTCGGAAACCGTGGTTTATGGGGCACTGACTCCTCGGTATTTGCTGAGTCGCTGCAGGACTAACCCATGGTCCCCGCTGCCAGCATCCGCACGAGTGGGGGAGGATGCCTGACCGTGACCGTTAGATGAAGCCGGAGATGCAGGTCCCTCCGTGACACCAGTCAGGTCTTCTCCCTGTTTGGGGTTTTTGTGTGTTAAGTCTTGTGCTGGAGAACCGTGCTGGGTCGCCATTTGCCCACGTTGAGGCTACGCTGTTGTGAGTACAAATCTAGAATTCACGTATCTTCCAAGACCCCGCATGGCATAATGACCCTTTCTACCTTGATGCCGTTTGCCTCGAATTCTGTTTCATCTGGTACAAGCCTGACTGCCTGGGCCCACTCGCTTGGCCGGTTTTCTTCCATTTTTCTTTCAAACGTTGTGTGTCTCCTGCTTTTGCTGTGTCTCTTGCAACAGTGCATAGCTGGACTGGGGTCCTTGTCTCTTCCCTGAAGCAGAGTCTCTCTGCGTTCACCATGATTACTGCAGAGTCTGGTTTTTCTGTTATGTTCTTTCGTGCTTCTCACACCACTATTAGTTTGTTCTCTGCTCTCCCAGCGCCAGCTCACAGGTTTTCGATCCTTGTCCTTTAAGGGGTTATCTTAGATTTTTCTGTTGTTGTTTAAATAGTTGTTATTTTAAAAGTCAGAGATGAAGCCTTTTCAGAACATCAAACGTTTTTATAGAAATTACAGTGGGCGATAGAGCCCCTCCTGGAATCCTGCTCCCACAGGCAGCGACAATCACTGTCCAGCACAGAGGCCAGCAAACCACGGCCCATTTGGCAAATAAAGTTTTATTAGAACACAGCTGTGACCATTTATTCATGTACTGTCTTTGGGTATTTTCTTGCTATAATTAAGTTACATAGGCGAGACAGGGTCTTTATGTGGCTCACAAAGCCTAAAATATTGATTACTTGGCCCTTCACAGAAAAAATACTGCCCACTCCTGGACTCGTGTGTCTTCCCGTCCAAGCCTTGACTATGAAACTTTTACTGTCGCCGCGGGATGGCGAGGAGGCATTATAAGGTTGTGAACACCCAGGCATGCCGGCTGCCCCAAATCTCCCTGTGTGACCTTGGCAGGTTTCCTTCATGCCTCTGTGCCTCAGTTTCCCTACCTGTAAAATGGAACATAGCATAGTACATATGTTAGAGGCTTACTTGAGGGCCCCGGATTTAATACATCAACAACACTTAGAAAAATGTCTGTGTCTGTCATGCTGTTCGCGATCAGATGTCATAGCAAAATGGTGCATTTGGTCATTTCCCAGGGTGGTGGTTGACATGCTGAAGGGAAGGCAGATTGAGCTCCCTACACCAGCGAGGTCCTGCCTGCCCAACAGCGGTGCATCTGTGCTTTGGGGTAAAGCCACCGGCACCGTTTATGGTTTTCTCCTGAATATTATTCACAGCTAAGCTCTCTGCCAGGGTCCAGTTTCCTCGGCATGAGTAGCTGCCTTGTTCAAGAGGTTTCCTCTTTTACTGTCAAATTATCTTATTACGAGCCTGTCTTTACCCGTCTCCAGTATCAACCTCTTGCTCGTAAGATAGATTTTTAGTTCGTTGTGGGACGCGGCTTGAGGGCAAAGTAGTAATAGCTCAGCAACAGCGCTCACTGCTGACTCCCGTCCGCGCGAGACTGTTCCAAATGACATTTCTCAATCTTGGAGTTCTTTTCCGAACCTCTCTGGTCTTTTCTCCAAATAATTCCTGAGAAGTGAGCAGCTTCTACTGTAGCACAAGTAGTGACACTCGCTGTCTCTGTCCGGAAATCTTCATCAGGTGAACTTTCCGTCCCTCTGAGCTCTGTTTTCTCTGTCTTTGGTATTATTCACTCTGACCGTTGAGGCATCGGGCTGTGAAAATTCGTGGTGTTCATTCGGCTCTGGAGAGGCTGCGATCCCTGAATCTCAGCCGTGATGCCCCGTGTTTACCGTGGGAAGTGGCGCACGATCTTTCTGAATGTTACGTCTCTCCCTCTCTTCTCCCATTGTCAAATTCTGATTCTGTGCGTCCTCGATCCCCTGCCCCATCCCCTGTGTCTCTGGAGAGTTTCCATCTCTGACTTTATCCTTCTGAGTCAGTCACTCCGAAGCACATTCCATCTCCCTAAACCTCTCTTCCCCCATATTCTATCTGCAGAAAATTTCCCCAAAACCCTGCGATAACTTGGAACCCATACACTTTAGGACACTGCCTTTTCTCACACATATGAATTAAAATGTTGATTGTGTTTTTGCAAAATGTCAATTCTTCAAAAATACATCTGAATATTTCTGTACCGCAGTGCAGGCAAGGTTTAGACAAAACGCCGTAATCAGAGGGGTAAGCTGTCACTCCGGTTTCAACCAGCAAAGGAAACTGCAGCTCAGGGGAAAAATCCATTTTGGATTTTTTTTTTTTAATTTAATCTCAGTGGGGGCACTGGGTGGCTCGGTGGGTTGAGCCTCCAACTACTGGTTTCAGCTCAGGTCATGATCTCAGGGTTGTGGGATGGAGACCTGCCATGGGCTCCCTGCTGAGCGCAGAGTCTAAGAGTCTTCCTGTCTCCCTCTCCCTCCTCTTCTGCTCCGCCCCCCACTCATGGGCACTCCGTGTGTGTGTGTGTGTGTGTGTGTGTGTGTGTGTGTGTGTGTATCTCCCTAAAAAAAACAAATAAATGGGGGCTCCTGGGTGGCTCAGTGGGTTAAAGCCTCTGCCTTCAGCTCAGGTCATGATCCCAGAGTCCTGGGATCGAGCCCCACATCGGGCTCTCTGCTCTGCGGGGAGCCTGCTTCCCCTCTCTCTCTCTGCCTGCCTCTCTGCCTACTTGTGATCTCTGTCTGTCAAATAAATAAATAAAGGCTTAAAATAAATAAATAAATAAATAAAACGTATTTAAAATGAGTTAATATCAAAAGTAAGCTGGTGCAAAATTAAAATTTGAAAAATAAATAAATAAATAAATAAATGGAATCCTTAAAAAATTTAACCTCAGCTACTACATTCTTCTGTGTTTCTAGAATTTATAATTTATTCTTTCACAAACTTATTCTTTTTAATGTCTCACGACCTTGTTTTCAATGTTTTCTTTTACTTCTTCAATATACTTGGAATATTTTCTGCGTCAGGGAGGTATTGCTGCCGCACAAGCACCCAGTACCCAGGGATGAGAACAGCCCTCGTCTGTGGGGACGGCCCTGCACACCCGGGGGCGGGGGCGGTCAGCTGTGCCGGGTCGGGCGACTCTGTTCCACATGAACTGACACCCACCCCACCCCCCTGCCCCAAGCACCAGCAAGCAGGCCTGGGCAGGTGCCTCTGCTGGCAGAAGTCTGAGAGGACAGCGGGAAGCACGCAGGCCTCCTGGGGTCTAGACCCAGAACTGGAATAGTGTCCAGGAGCACCACTGCCACCTCATTCTGTGGCCAAAGCAAGCCGTGTGGCCAACCCACGGGCAAGAGAGGGAGAAGATGTCCTCTGGCAAAGGCATGGGGCAGAGCGGGGTCTGGATTTGGGGCCATCATGCCCCATACCTTCGGATCAGAGAGTCCCCAAATATAAAATCCTTGGGGATCACGGTTCCATGTCTGTTTTGCTCTCGTGGGAGCCTGTCGTGGCGTCAGTGTGAATCCATGCTCGCCCTGGCTGCCTCTGTGGGGACCCTGTCTCTCGGGCCGGCAAACTTCCCTCGAGAGAACTTGTGTGTTTGTTTCCATCGAGCACCTGGGGAGGCCCCCAGCCTGCGCCTGCTGGAGCTAAGTGTCTCACCCTGAGGTTTCCTTGGCCACACAGTGCCGTGCTCTCGCACCCACAGCCACATGACAACCAGCCCGCCTTCCCCAGGGAGGAGGCTCTTTTCCACCTGTCGGAGATTTCTGCCGCCTTCTTTTTTGAGAGAGAGACATGAAGAAGAGACAGAGGGAACATAAATTATTCAAATCAAGGCCAGAAGAGCAAAACTTGCAGAAAAAATGTCAAAAAATTTTTTTTCAAAAGATTTTTTTTAACATAGAGAGTCTATGTGAAAATAATTCACGTATTACAGAAGTTATGGGAACAGAGAGAACGAAGAGTGGATTCTGTGTCAGTGGGCATTAGGGACAGCTGCTCCCATCTGGACTTACAAAGGAGGAGGACATCCTTCTTGGGGCTTCCTCTGCCATCTTTCCCACTGATCCCATGTTAGCACCATAGGAAGCTTCATTTCTATTCAGCCTTTGTGTCAGAAGGGCCTTGCTATTTTGCATCCCAGTTAATAATTGGGGTGTCTGGGTGGCTCAGTCAGTTAGGCATCCGACCGTTGATCTCAGCTCAGGTCACGATCTCGGGATCGTGAGAGGGAGCCCCGTGTCAGGCTGTATCTGTACTGGGCATAGATCCTGCTTAACGTTCTCTCTCCCTCTCGCTCTGCCCCTCCCTCCCTAATAATAATAATAATAATGTCCCACAGGTCCTAGATTCTGTGTTCCAGTGGTTTTAAAAGTAATTTAAAAGTTTCTTAGAATAGCTCCAGGCTCAGGCAATATTACAAAGATGGCACAGTGCGGTATGACCACTCCAGCATCCCCTGTTAACATGTGCTCTGCTCACTGAGATACATTGTTGCAAGTAATGACCTACCATCGCTATCTGACAATTAATTAAGGCTACACTTTGTTCTGATTTCCTCTGTTCATCCCTCACACCATCGTGTCCCAGGATCCTGCGGGACGGCACATGACATCATTCGTTAAGTCACCTTAGGCTACTCTTGGCCGTGATGGTTTCTCAGACTTCCCTTGTTCATGATCTTGACAGTTTTGAGGGGTCCTGGCCTTGTATTTTGTGGAATGTCCCTCGGGAATTGCCTGATGGTTTTCTCCATGATTAGACTGGGGTGATGTGTTTTGGGGAGGAAGCCCGGAAGTCAGGCGTTTTCGGGAGGAAGCCAGGAAGTCAGGCGGCCACACTTCCGGTGACTGATCACTGTTGCTGACCACAAAGCCTTCATTCGGTTTCTCCACTTCCCCCCTTTCCATTCTATCTCCTCGGAAAGGAAGCCAGCGGGGGCAGCCGGCTCCCAAGGGGTGGGGAGTTAGAACCACGCCCCTAGATGCAGGGCACCTATGGACACTCTTTGGAATTCTTCTGTATGGGGAAATCTATCAATTTCCCCCCACTTCTTTATTTATTCAATGATTTATTTGTGTCGGCATGGACTCACGGACGTGTATTTTATGCTGTGGATTATAATCCAATACTAGTGTATTTTGTCGTGCAGATGGTTGCAGCTTTGGCCACTGGGGGCTCTGACCCACCCCCATCACAGTGGCTTGGGGATTTCGGAGGGGAGGGGAGCACTTCCTTGGTTTCTAGCCATTGAGATGTTCCAGGCTCGTCTTGTATGCTTTCTGCCCACCGTTTCTCCAAGGATCCCTGGTTCCTTTTACGGGGTAACAGTGTTAGAAGCCACACTCGGGTTACTAGGTGTGATCATCACTACCGGGTCACTGCGGGCAGCCACTCTCAGCTGACAGTGGGAGGACGTGTGTGTGTGCACGCGCACGCTAACCCACGTGTACACGCATCATCTGTAGCGCTTCTCTGTGCAACCCTCTGTGTCTCCATCAGTCTACACAGGGGCTTCTAACCCATTGTCATGGGCATCATCCCAGCCTCCCGCCCTGACTGGTCCAACCTCCCGCTGCAGTGGTGAGGAGTCTGGCCATCTGCCTGCCACTTCACACTCCCTCAATCCTAGTGCTCATGCCTGGCATTCCCAAGGGACCAAGTCCACCAACGACCGTACAGCGTGGCTGGACAGCTCCCCTGCCTTGGGTCTTATGTGCCATTCAGGACCAAGGTGACTTGGGTCCGTACCCTATCTTCACCCCTTTCTGCCGAGTTGCTGCATACATGTGGGATGCACTTTGGTTCTTGTGTTCCGTTCCGTCCTGGGACCCGAGACCTCCTCAGTGATTTTCACACTTGCGTACATGAAGCTTCTCTCTCTGCGCTGCAGTTGTGCGGGCTTTTGCAGAAACTCCAGACACCTTATCCCACTCCCTGCGGCCCCACAAAACAGCGCACTGCCCGGGAATACCCTTCATGCTCCCCGTTCTCTGTCCACCACCCCTACCCCCACCCCTGCCAAATGCCTGGCGATCATTGTCTATCGCCTCCGTAATTTTGCTCTTTCAGAATGTCGTCTATTTGGAATCACACTATGCAGCATTTTGGGGTGGCCTCTGCACTCAATAGTACACACGTAGGATCTATCCGTTCATCGTTTTGTGGCTTGATGGTTTCTCTCTTGTGATTGCTCAATGACAATGCCATCGTGCGGATGTAATGCAGTTTACTCATTCACTCCTCCATTGAAGGACATCATGGTGTCTTCTCGTTTTTTGGGATTGCAAACAAAAATTCTATAAAATTCACATTCAGGTTTCCGTATGGACGTAAGTTTTTGAACCAGTTGGGGAAACACTTAGGAGCGGAATTGCAGGACCGTTTGGTTCTGTAAGAAGCTTCCACACTGACTTTTGGCGGGGGAGGGCTGCATTGTTTGGGGGTTTGGGGATGTTTTCCTCCGTCTGTTTTGTCTTTTTCCTTTGTGCCGTGGTCTGGATCACCCACGGTGACACGGATTCTTTCTTGTTCGGTGTGTTGTGAAGCCTATAAAACTAATTCTTCATTTCAGTTCTTTTATCACTTCCATTTATCTGGGCAGATCCGCTTCCCGTCTTCTGTACCAGACCCTTTACTGAACTGTCATAAGCACTGAACGTTTTGTCTGCTATCTGACATCTGGTCACCGGAGTCCACGTCTTCAGACTATCTAGGGCTTTTCTGACGATGGGTCACATTTGCTTGCTTCCTCTTGTGGGGAGATATCTCTCGGCTTTCCTGCCCCACCTGTGCCCTCAGGGAAGGTCCTGTGAGAAGGACCTGGCAGGTGGGGATGCCGTGTGGAGCCAGCTGGTGCCAGCTCACAGCCTCTGCCCTCACAGGCTCCTTGCCCAGGGGAAGGCTGCCACAGGCCACTGTCCCTGGGGAGTGCACCTCCCTGTCCGGAATTTGGCTGTGTGGGTTTCCTGCGCACCTCGCTCCGGCAGGTCGGCAAACCTCCCTGTTTTTGCATCCGCAGCTTGTTCCCCTCCCTGAGGAGGGAGCCACAGTCTCCTCCAACTGTCCTCATCCTGATCAGAAGCAAAAATCCCTTCTCCTCCTCATCACGTCTGTGGCCAGAGCTCAGACGTCCTGTCCTTCCTGTTCACTGTCCTTCCTGTCCACTGTCCCTGAGGGGGTGGCCCTTTGGGGTCCAAGGTCTAGTTCTTATCCCAGGGCTCTGGGTTAACGAGCCTGACAAACACCTGTGGGACAGCCATGCCTTGGCACCGACTGACCACTTCATTTCCGGTTGCAATCAGCACTGTTCTCCTGTGTCCGCGGGGCTGGGCTCCCTGAGGCGGGACCCGGGTCGGACTCTGTATCTTCAGTGCCTGGCACTAGGGTTGGTAATCGACAAATGTGGGACTGACAGATGAACGATGGTGCGTGGAAAGAGCAGTAACAACGGGCAGGGGAGAAATGCCCACCCCGCTCAGACCCCATGTTTCATAAGCATTCCTTCCGAAGGCCAGGACCCCGGCGAGTGTCCCCAACATTTGGGCAGCTCCCTGCACCCTCTGCAGTCTCTGACCTGCGTGAGGCCCTGTTCCTTCCTTCCCACCAGGTCTCCGTGTGCCTCCCTAGTGGAGGAAATCATCCACAAGCCAGGTCTGTAGGTGGCTAGGCCAGGCATGCCCTCTCCCCAGACCTGCTTCTCCCCTGTCCCTCCCCCTCACCCCTTCCCACCCCCACTCCGGGTAGAATTGACAGCCACTCAGAAGATCCTGATGCTGACCAGGCGATGCCCCGATCCTGTGCAGGGGAGGGATGGAGGGAGGTGGCCAATGGGTCAGAAAGTGAAAGTGACCTCCGTTCCCCGGAAATGAGCCTGTTGTTCCTGCCTCGATAGGACTCCAAGACTGTCCACCTTGCACGGTGTGGCCCGTGGCCCTGAGGTAGAAGAGGAAGTCAGAGGGGAAGGAGGTCCTGCCTCAGGAACCCTCTGGCCCCCAGCAGATAAGGGTGGGGCCGGCTGGGTGGGTTGGCTCTGGAGAGCAATGGGGTGGGCAAGCCAGCAGGGCCCCCTCCCCCACATATGTTCTGCTGGGTGACTCTGGTGACCAGGCCAGGCTACAAGGAGGCAGGCAGCAATCAGAGCACCTGGACCCCAGCCCCGCAGCAAGATGCCAGGCCCGCCCCCAGCAAGCCCCAAGGTACCCCATGGTGGGGCTGGAGGCCAGAGCTGAGTGCTGTGTTTTTCCCTAGGGAAGCAGCTGACACTCTTTCCTAGCCGGCTTTGCTTCTCAAAGGAAGAGAAGACCATTGTAAAACGAAAACCCCGAGGTAGCTTTGCCTTCCCTATCAAAACACGGCCCCAGCAGGTGGGCTGGAAACTGGGCCTCCTGTGGGCTGGGCCGCTCCGCAGTCCAAGGTGTGCAGCTGGGGAGTTAGAGTCCCAGGGCCCCCAGAGCCCCATAGAAAGATGGGACAAGACAGGGGCACAGCCATGAGCTGGACGCAAGGCGTTCCCTGGGCTCCAGGAAACCAGCATGAGTTACCCCCAGGCTTGGGGTGTCATCCCTGAGACTGCACAGGTGCCCCTTTATACAACCAGCTAGCCCCACATAGGGGGTGTCAGGGGGCCACAATGTGCAGAGACGAGCTGCACGGGCAGGCTGCCTGGAGGAGGCGACGGGGCGAGAGATGGCCGGAGAGAGACAGGAGGGCAGAAGGGCCAGCTGCAGTCCTGGGGATCAGAGAAGCTTTGGGGTCAGTGGAGGCAGAAGGTGTCAAGAGGCTCCCGGTTCCCAGCAGACTGACCCCGCCTCACCCCGTCCTGCTCTGCCTCCCCTCTTGCTCACGACGCGTCCTGCCCACAGCCATCCAGCGGCCCAAGGAGATGAGCGAAATCTGCACCAGCCCCGGTTGTGTGACAGCGGGTGAGCCCCCTTCCTCCCACCTTCCACAGCCTTGCCCGGGGTCGGGGGCTTCCCATGATGCTGGCACAGGCCCCCCAAAAGCCCAGCGGAGCCACCTCCAGATGTGGCACAGGGGCTGGCAGGCGGACCCTGGTCCTGCTTGCCGGAGGGGCCCCTGCAGTGGGCTAGGAAAAGAGGGGTACTCCCACTTCCCATCCCCGCACCCCCCAGAAGCCGCCTGCCCCCTCCGAGGCCCCCGTGATGGGGTGGGAGGTCGTGCTGGGCTGGGTCTTCTTGTGGTTACAGAAAGAAAGGTCACATGAACATACGAGTTTCCTCCCACAAATTTGTTGTCAAATTGGAGTCCATACACTGCTATTTGCAGACTGAAAAGAGTGAAAATGGCCAGAAGAAACAGCAATGAAAACTCAGAAATGAGATTTTTCTGACCACGTTGTGGGCGTGGACAGGCACTCAAGCTGGTGCTTCCTGCCAGGCTCCAGAAGGGACAGAAGGCGAGGGAGGGTCCCAGGGGAGCCGTAGGGGGAATCCAGCCTGGCCGCCTCCGCTGAGAGCCTGCCACCGGGAGCCCCAGACCCCACCTACCCCGCACACTCGGGCTGCTAGAGGCCAAGCCGTCTCCCCTAACCGCAGACAACCCCGAGTGGTGGGTAAGAGCCCCCTCCCCCACAGACACACCGGTGAGTGAGGGGCTCCAGGACCAGGGCCCCCAGCAGAGCACCTCCTGGGTGCCCAGACTGTGGGTGTCCCAGGTTTGCAAATGTGGACATGAGGAGCAGAAAAGTCCCAGGGTCCCAAGTCATGTGATTAATAAGTCGTCGCCTAGAACTTGAATTCCTGCTTCCGAACTCACGGAGGCTCAGAGAGTGCAACGGACACTCCCGGGGGCACACAGCCAGGATCAATTACCCAACAGTCCACCAGCCACCCGTAACCAGGTGCCCCCTCCCTCCCCACCGTCTCCACGAGTAGCTGCCAGGATCCTCCAGAACATGGACCCGTCCAGGGAGCCCTGTGACGACTTCTACCAGTACGCGTGCGGAGGCTGGCTGCGGCGCCACGTGATCCCCGAGACCAACTCCCGATACAGCGTCTTTGACATCCTTCGAGACGAGCTGGAGGTCATCCTCAAAGGTGAGAGCAGCTGCGACCTTGGGCGTGGAGCTGGGGTGAGGCTGGGCATCTGCCCCACTCTAGGGTGGCCATGGGGCCAGTGGGACCAGCTGCTGGGCCTGCCTTGGTCCTGCGGGCACAGGGAGAAGAAATCCCCCTGGATAAAGGCCTGCAGGGACAGAGGGACCACCTGTCACTGAATGGGGGGAGGGGGCACTGCGACCTTTGACCTGGCTCTCCCTGCAGCCGCCTCAGGCCTCCACCATCTTCCTCCTCTGCCCACAGGAGTGCTGGAGAATTCCACCACCAAGGACAGGCCAGCTGTGCAGAAGGCCAAGATGCTGTACCGCTCCTGCATGAACGAGGGTGAGTGGGGGACGGAGGGGTTGCAGGGTAGGGGAGGTGCTCCGGGACCCACAACCCCTGTAGCACAGCATGGAGGGGGGCACGCCACTCAGGAGTCATGCCAGAGGGGCTGTGCCCCCCATCGACCACTGGGTCCAAGCTCCCCTGAGGACACGGCCTTGCTACCAACTGCCTGTGACCCTGTCTACACCCCGACCCCAGCCTGGGGCCACACCACCCAGGCAGGGGGAAAACAGTGAGGGGCCCACCTAGAAGCCCCGGGGAAGGTGCACATGCGTGCACACGGATGTGTGTGTGCACGCACGGGGGTGCATGCGCATGGATGTGTCTGCATGTGTGTGTGCTTGTGAACATGAGTGTGAGTGCGTGTGTGTGCACGTGTGTGCGTGTGCATTCATTCACGTGGGTGCGTGTGCGTGTGGGGGTGTGCACGTGTGCATTCATTCACATGGTTGCGTGCGTGCACACGCTCACTGGTAAAGAATTAGCACGATACTTGTGAAGGATGGTGAGGCGGACTTTATTTGGGGCCGTCCAGATGGGCGCAGGGCCCACCACGGTGGGATTTTCCCTGGGGAAACAGTGTGGGGATTTCTAGCCCAGGGGCAGGGAGGGGTCTGTGGACAGAAAATTACTAGAATGGGAAGTTGGGGTGGGGGCCTCTGGCTAAGCTGGCCCACAGGACTGCTGCCGAAGGCGGGTCAGGGAGAGGAGACATCACCTGACCCGCCCCGAGGCCCCTGCGAGCGTCCCCACCTCCATCTCCTGTGTGATGGAAGTTCCCAAGCTCCCAGCCAAACCCTCGCTGCCCCGGAGAACTTGTTCACAGCCTGTGTTCCATGGGCCGCGCTGCTGGGACTCCCCAGGGGCCTCCACCCAGGCCAAGTGCCCAGGACTGCCCACGGGGCACCTCTCGGAGCACTCCCAGGCCACAGGGCCTCCCCCAGGCTGGCTCGTCCACCCACGACTCTCATCCTGCCTGCCCGCCTGCTCTCACCAAGCCCCGGGCACCAGTCGCAGCTGTGTCCATCAGGCCCCTCTGTGTCCGACGCTGCACCGTCTGACGGGGACCGGGCGCAGTGCCAGGCAGGCGGTGTCCCCGCGGGCCCATGAGAAGGCGCACCCCCGCTGCGCGTTTGGGTGAGTGACCCCTCCTCGCCTCTCAGGCATCATAGAGAAACGAGACTCACAGCCCCTGCTGAACATCCTGGACCTGATGGGCGGCTGGCCGGTGACCATGGAGAGGTGGAACGAGAGCATAGGTAAGGCCAGGGCCGGGCGACTCCGCCCGGGGCTGCTCATAGCTGAGCCCCTCCAGGCTCCTGCGGGCCAGTGTGCCCCGGGCCAGTCGTGCCCCCCTGCCCAACCCCTCAGGAGCCCTCCCCTCCCTGCACAGGGGCCCAGCTATTCTCTGGGCCCCGTAGAGGGAAGCAGGTCCCTTGAGTTCCTCCGCCCCCCGGTGCCACAGCGTACTTGCCGCCACAAGCCAGGCAGGAGCTTAGGAGGCTGGTCCCGACGGGATCCAGGACCTGGAGTCCAACAAGGGCCTGGCTGGGACCCCAGGAGCCCAGCCAGGATCCAGCCTGAGGTGCTGACCCCCCAGGCCCCAGGTGGGAGCTGGAGCAGCAGCTGGCGCTGATGAACGCGCAATTCAACAGACGCGTCCTCATCGACCTCTTCATCTGGAACGACGACCAGAACTCCAGCCGGCACATCATCTACGTACGAGCCGCGCGGGGGGCCAGGGAAGGCCGGGGCCCTCGTGCCTGGCTGGGGCATGCTCAGGGCCGTGGGGAGCCTGCCGGGGCTGGCTCTGGGGAGCGGGTGAGCTCCAGGGGTACTCCCGAGCCCTGCTCCTGTCCGTGTCCTGCTCGGGCCCTGGTCAGGGAAGCTGGCCTGTGTGCCAAGCCATTTCTTGGGGCCATCTGTCTGGGGCTCTGGCACCAGGGCTGGAAGGCTGAACTCAGAAAGCCCCCATGGGCCACAGCTGGGCCACAGTGCTCCAGGAGGGGAAGGGTGTCATGGGGCCACCTCTGGGCCCACCTTGCCGTCCAGCCCCCGCCGCCCTCCACCCATCCCCCGAAGTGCAGGGCTGGGACCTCAGGGCCCACACACACGCCAGCATGACCCCGTCCTAGAGGACCCCGTGTTTCCACCGGGCCCAGTTCACGGGGAGCGGAGGGAGCTGCTGTCCTCCTCAGCCAGGCTGTGGAGGGACCCCAGCCCCTCGCCCAGCTTCACCCCCTCTGTGCCTCCAGATAGACCAGCCCACCTTGGGCATGCCGTCCCGAGAGTACTATTTCAACGAGGGCAGCAACCGGAAGGTGAGTCAGGCTGACTCCCGGCTCCCCCGGCTCTTTCCTGCAGGCCCCCTGCCCTCCCACCCATCACTTCAGGGCCCACCGTGGTCAGGCTTCCCCTCGTGACCCCTTGACCCTCGCCACCCACAGCCCCTGTGAGCGCCTGCAGGGGGCTCTGAGGCCTGTGCACAAGCTAAGCGCGACCTATGGCGTCATCAAAGGGACAATCCCCAGGCATGCCCTGCCATATGTGGGGACAAGCTCAGCTTGGCCCATAACCCCGCGGGTCACACCCCGCGTGCCTGTCGCACAGTGCAGGGCTGCGGCCGCACTGCGGATCTGCTGCGAGAGCCCACTGAGATCTGAACACCAGCTACCCCAGCCCAGGCCTGCCCCTTAGGCGCTCAGCTCCTGCATCAGGGGAGGAGGGAGACGAAGAGCCAAAGAGGGTAGAAGGAAGAGCCAGGCAGCAGCCTGTGACAGGCAGAAGTTGCAAAATGACCCACGGTGGGGAAGCAGTACGGTGGGCTTCCTGGTGGAGGGGGCCTATGAGCTAGGCTGGGAAGGATGGGCCCAGCCAGGAGAAAGGCTGAGCGTGGCTGAGAGAAGAGCCCTGGGGTGGGGCAGTGGAGCTGAGAGAACCAGACCAGGCGGCTGGAGCAGGGGCAGGGCATCCAGACGGCCTCGTGCCGGGCAGCATGGACTGGACAAGGCAGCTACACTGGCCTTCTGCCAGAGGACATGCCCTGTGGCTCCTCTGTGGGATCAGGGAAGCCCCTCCCAGGATGGGGTCCCGAGAAAGCAGGTCCAGGAGGGGCGTCCATCCTCAGTACCCACTTTGTGACCCTAAGGCTGAGCCTAGAGAGGGAAGCCCAGCCAACAGCCCTGGGCCAGCCCCAGACCTTCATTAAGCACCCATTGTGTGCCCAGCACTTTACACACAGCCACGAAGCCAGACAGAATAGGTCTCTGGTCCTGCAGGAGCCCAGGGGCCCGAGGTCGTCGGGCTGGCAGGGGTGGACAGGGGTGGAGCCGGAGGGCGCTCCGAGCAGGCAGGGCGTGGGCTCCGTGTGCAGGCGACCGTGCAGGTGCAGGGAGAAGGTCCGCTCCCATGGGCCTCCAGCTCCCATTCAGCCAATTCTGGGAGCGTGAGCAGCAGCGGAGGCCCGGCCTGGGGGACGGGGCAGGGGCTGGGGCTTGCGGGGGGCAGACAGTCCGGAGACCCCCATCCCGGGGCTCACGGGCCTTGCCGTCACTGCCAGTTGAGCTTGGCCCCTCGAGCCTCCCGGGGGCCTGCTTCCTGTCATACGCCCACCCCCACCCCACAGAGAGCCCCTCGGGGGCCAAGGCGGCGAGGCCGCCGGGCTCCGTTCCGGTCCTTTGGCGCAGGTGCGGGAGGCCTACCTGCAGTTCATGGTGTCGGTGGCCTCGATGCTGCGGGCGGACATGAACCTCCCGGAGAACAGCTACCTGGTGCGCGAGGACATGGCGCAGGTGCTGGAGCTGGAGACGCAGCTGGCGAACGTGAGGCCGCGGCCCGGCGTGGGGCTGGGGGGTGGATGGGCCCAGCTGCCCCGCCCCAGCGTGACCGCCTGCCCCCCCCCACCGTGCAGGCCACAGCCCCCCAGGAGGAGAGGCATGACGTCACCACCCTGTATCACCGGATGAGCCTGGAGGATCTCCAGAACAAGTTTGGCCTGAAGGTGCGTTCACGCCCCCCCACGCCCCCCCATCCGCTAAGCCTCAGAAGGATCCCGCGGGCACACACGCCAGGGGCGTGCTCACACTGGGACAGCAGGTGGCAGCTGGGCTGTCCAGGGCCACAGGGCCCCCATCTATGAGACGACTGCAGCAATGACCCCACTTTTCTGAGCAGGAAACGAGCCTGGGAGCGTTGCTGATTAACCCGAGCCAGGGAGACAACCACCCAGAGGTCTCGGTGCCCCACCGACCCGCCCACCCCAGACTGAAGGCTGCCCCACGCCACCACACCCTCAAGCCCTCCCTCCCTGCTGGCCAGGCTTACGTGCGGGGGCCGGGGGCTGGGAAGAGCCAGAGAGAGGGGAACACCCCACCCAACCCCAGACTCTGCTGGCTGGCCACCCTGAGCCCCCAGCTTGTCCAGCAGCCCCCCTCAGGAGGGGCAGAAGTGCGATGCTAGCCATCGCCGACCTTGCGGTGGAGGCCAAGTCAAAGGGTGGAGAGGGTGGGCGAGGACAGAGCTGAAGTCAGAGGGCAGAGGGCCTGAGCAGGGATGGAGCCAAAGTCAGAGGGAAGAGATGACAGGGGGTGGGGGCAGGGATAGAAACCAAAGCGCCTAACTCCTGATCAGAAAATGCCATGTTTAGAGCCACAGAACAGAACAGGAAAACTCAGGGGACTCCTGCCCGGGGCTCATGGCACTTGGTGTTCCGGAAGGCTCCATGGTCCCCGGATCCTGCCCTCTTCCTTGGCACGGGCTCCCAGTGAGGACCTGCTGTGGCCACCCCCTCAAGACAGCCCAATAACTGGCCCACCCCCCAGCGGGCACTTTGGGGGGCCAGGCCCTGCCCTGGCACCGGCCACATCCAGGAACCGTGCGGGCCGGGAGCGAGAAAGAGCAGGACCGGCAGGTCTCAGAAAGCAGGGGGAGGGTGGGACGACGGCAGCCGGGAGGGGCCACAACAGGCGGCTGGGCAGTCTCGGGGAGGGACCATCTGGGACATGCAGCCCAGACAAGGGGCAGCAAAGACCAAGGTCCTGAGGCGGGAGCCACAAGGCCACTGGAGGCAGATGAGGCCCAGGAGGTGACAGGGTGCACCGGGCCAGACTTCCAGGGCCCTGGCCTTGCTGCTGCGAGAGAGGGGTCTGGGGCATCAACTTGACTGACACTGAGGAGCAGCCTGCGGCATGGCCCGGGCAGGAATGGGGGCTGCTGGGCCAACTGTTCGCAGACACGGCGAGAGGGGGGCTGCTGGAGCCATATCAAAGGTGGACCCCGCAGGGTTTGCAACTGTGCTAAATGTGGGGAGTGAAGAAAGAGAACTCTAATGGCCCGCAGGTGCCACGGCATGGAGATGGCACGGGAGCAGCCCCAGGGATGTTCTGGGAGCCAGGCCTTGGGGCGTCTGGTGCACGATGCACTTTTAATGCTTAGACTTGCCTCCCGTGAGCATGTGCACACAGGCCTTACTCAGATCAGAACCACCACAGACACCCCTCCTCTTGGCCCTGCCCCTGCCCTTCCCCGAAGCAGCCACCATCAAAACTTCTCCCACCACAAGAAGCAACATCAGAACCAGGCAAGTTGGCTCATTTGCACAGGGCCTCTCTCGCCCTGCGTTTTATAGGTGAGCCTCGCCGTCCTTATACCCCATGTCACTGGGCATCAGGCAAGTTTCCCTCATCCTGGCTGCTGTGTGATCCATTCTGGGAAGGCGCAATTACGCCCCTGCTGTACTCTTTTTAGACCTCTGGGTCAGATCCCATTCCGCCCTCTTCTGAGTAGAGTGGCCATGCTCATTCTAGTGCATGTCTTTTGGGGTGCACATGCGCGCCCTGCTGTCAGGCGTCCACCTAGGAATGAGATGGCCAGGTCGCAGAACACACGTACATCCATCTTCAGCAGACAGCGCCGAACTTTCCCCTGCGTGCAGAGCTGCTGTCCCCAACAGCAGTGTATGGAATGTCCTCGCAAGATGCCTTACACATCTCTCGTCAGATTTACTCTTAGCCGTTTGGTTTTTTTATGCTGTAATGAAGGGCCTCATTTTGTAACATATCTTCGTATTTTTTGTCGTTGGCATACAGAGATTCTGACCGTACACACGGTGGTTTCACTCAGTGCACTCACGAGTCCCGACAGCGATAGTGGTGGTGCGCATCTTGTTTCCTTCCTAAGAGAAGAACCTGCCCCGGTCCGCCGTCTTCCTGTTGGCCGCGGACACGTTTGTTTCTGTGTCGCAGCTGTCGCACGCAGATCCCCTTCATCAGATTAGTGAACTTTCCTTCTGCTTCTAGTCCACTAAGAGTTTCTATCCTGAACTGATGTGACATTTAACAAATATCTTCCTTTCTGCATCCATCAAAATTAGGGTGGGATTTTCCTGCTTTATGTCATCATCAGAGTGAGTTACAGGATTCCATTTCAAATTTGGCACCAAACTCGAAGTGCTCGATTCAATGGAATTTGACTGTGATGTATTCTCCACTTCATCTAGGTACAGATAAGTCCTAATTCCTAAGATTTTCCTTAAGGCTTTTGTATCTATGATCAAAAGTGAGACAGCCTGTTACCTTCTTTTTGTGATATCCTTATTCTAGTATTAAGTTACTCTTGGCTTCATCATTCCAACAGAGAAGAGTTTTCTCTTCCCCTCTCTCTTCTGGGAAGTTCCGGGAGGATTGGCAGTGTGTCTCCTTTAAATGTCAGAGAGCATCCACTGGAAGAGCCGGATGAGTATGGAAATGTCTACATGGGAGTATTTCAAATTAAAGATCCATTTATTACATATAAGACTGTATCGGCTACTCTGTGGTCATTTTGCTAAGTTGTGGGCTTTTTTCAGGAATTTTCCCACCACACTGAAGTTGTTAAATACATCGGCATAATCTCTTGTCACAGTCTGTAGGCGCTGTGCTAATGTCACCCACCCTTCCCCTGATTCTGATCATCTGTGCCTTCTCTCTTGTTCTCTGAATATTCTTTGGTGGGAGCTGGATTTTCTGGATGCCCAGGAGCTATGTCTACCTCTCTGTCTCTCCCTCTTCTCTGCCCGCCTTCCGCAGGGGTTTAACTGGACGCTCTTCATTCAATCTGTGCTGTCCTCTGTCAAAATCAAGCTGCTACCAGATGAAGAAGTGGTGGTCTACGGCATCCCCTACCTCCAGAACCTTGAAGACATCATCGACGTCTACTCAGCCAGGTGAGGACCCAGGGAAGGGCCCAGAGGCTTCAGCATCCCCGCCCCTGCCCCCCCCCGCCCCGCCCCTGCAGCTTCTCCTGACAGGAGAGGACTCCCGGGGGCATTTACTCAGGGAGTGAGGGCCAGGAGAGGGTCAATGTTAGCGGCTGACAGAGCCTTAGAGAGAGATGTGAACCCTCCTCGAGGTGTCTCCAGCGCCCGGGAGCAGATAGGCTGGATCTGGGGCTTGTCCGCGAGGCTGTCCCCACCACCCTGCTTGGCGCAGAACCTGTCGACCAAGAGCCCATAAGACCAGTAATCTCTCTGGGCACAGAGCACGCCCCTGTTCCATACCCACGCTCTGCCCCCCGCCCTCAGGACGGTGCAGAACTACCTGGTCTGGCGTCTGGTGCTGGACCGCATCAGCAGCCTGAGCCAGCGCTTCAAGGAGGCACGGGCCAACTACCGCAAGGTGAGACCCCGCAGAGGCAGCTCCTGCCCTGTCCTGCCACTGGCTCGCTTGGTTTACGGTACGGAGCGCCCGCTGTGGGCCAAACACCAACGTCCCCCTGGGGTCAGAGCCATGAAAGAGCCTAACGAGGTACCTGCCCTCTGGGGGCCGTCGACAAACTAGAAGTCCGCTCCTTCAAAAGCAAAAGTAGAACAGCAGGAGAAGGGACAGGACAGGGAGAGCCTCTCTGTGAAGGTGACGCTGGAGACCTTGAGAAAAGAGTGACGGGGACAGATCCCCAAGGCAGGGAACACCGCGGGGCCACGTGAGGGAAAGGACGATGAGGTCAGGGAGAGAGATGGGGCCAGCAATCACGGGACCGATGCAGGGGTTCCCCACGCCCTGAAAGTTGCCGAGGAGGTAAGAGTGGCACCCACAAGCTGGTGTCCTGCTGGCACGGTCATTCCGGCTGCTCTGGAGGTGGAGTAGGGTACAGTCAGGGCAGAGCAGGGGACCCACTGGGAAGCCCTGTGGTCTCGGTGGCTCTTCTGGGACAATGATCCGAGGGGGCATGGAATCAGAGTGGAGACAGGTGCCATCATCCAGGTGGGGTGACAGGTTGGACCAGGACATCAGCAGCAGACAGAGGGGCCTATGGCAGACAGTTGAGGTACAAATGGGGGAGGGGGCAAGGGAGTCAGGGGGACTCTGGTTCTTTGCTAGAGAATGGGATGGGCAGAAGTCCTCCAGCGCATCAGGAAAACACGGCAGAGCAGTTGGGGACAAGTCTGGACCCCTGCTTGTCATGCTGGGTTGGAGACATGACTAACCAAGCATCTCCTCTCTGGTGATGGGAAAACTGGGGGCCGCAGAGCTGGGGGGCTTGCAGCTGAGCTGGATCGGGCCCCCAGGGCCTCCAGCGTCAACACGAGCCTGTGCTTTCGGGTGGGGCTGGAGTCCTTGTGGTCAGAATCTGGCCAGACACCCAAGCCAGGGTGGCAAGAACAGGGGGCGAGGAGGCACTGGGGGCTGAGTTGGGCCCTACCACTGCCCCAGGGTAAAGGCACAACCCAGAGCCTGGGTCGGGAGCCTCCCCCGAAAACTGCGCGCTCGGTCCTGCCCACACCTGTGGCTAGCCCTCAGAGGGGGCTCTGAGTTCCTCCGTGCCCCCCACTGGCTCCTGGGCTCCCCGAGGCTGAGGACAGGGAAGCAGGTGCTGGTAAAGGCGGCAGTGAGTGAGCGTGACCGTGACCGACCGCCACAGGCGCTGTACGGCACGACGGTGGAGGAGGTACGCTGGCGGGAGTGTGTCAGCTACGTCAACAGCAACATGGAGAGCGCCGTGGGCTCCCTCTATGTCAGGGAGGCCTTCCCCGGAGACAGCAAGGACGCGGTGGGTGCTCCGTCCCTGTCCATGGTCCATGGCCCGGGTCCAGGTGCTTCTCCCCGCAGGGACGCTGACCCACTGTGGCGGGGGGGGGGTCCCAGCCCCACGTGGTGACTCCTGGCTCCCAGGGTAGGCAGCCCAAGGGCCCCCCAGATGCCCGTGTGTGCTCAGGGATCTTAGGAGCTCACATGTGCCCGGCGCCCCTCCCATGGGGAGGCCAGAGGCCCTACCCCCAACCTTATAGGCCTGTCGGGGAAAAGGAAGGGATCCTACAGGCTCGGAGTCCAGGGGTGGGCAGGTCCCAGGCCCACCCAGGTGAAATACCGACAGCCATGACCCCTGCCCCATGAGGATCATCCCTCATCCCCACCCCAACGCCACAGCAAGGACGGGGCTCTGGACCCGACTCCTGCAGAGACCCCAAAGCTGGTTGTGCAGGACAAGGGCCATGCACTCCCCCCAGGTCAGAGAGCTCATCAACAAGGTGCGGGCGGTGTTTGTGGAGACCCTGGACGAGCTGGGCTGGATGGACCAGGCATCCAAGAAGAAGGCCCAGGAGAAGGTGGGCGGGTGGCTGGAGCCCCGAGGACTTCCCGCCAGGAGAGGGCAGCCCCAGCGTGGGCTCCCAGGGTGACCATCATCACACCCGCTTCACAGATGAAGACACCGAGGCTAGGTGTGGCTTGCCCAGAAAGAGGCTGTGGGCAGAGGCGGGACCCGAAGCCAACTGTGGGAGACCCCCCGCAGCACCCCGGGAACAGGGGTGGGTGGCCATGGCCTCGGAGCAGAAGCCTCTCTGGGCCAGTGTGACAAAGGGAAGCTGAGCCCCTCTGCCCAGCCCTCACCCCGTCACACCCTGGCTGGCTGTCAGGCAGACCTTCTGCCTGGCGCTGAGTTGGTCCACATCTGTCCCCATTAAGCCTCCCCACAGCTGGCATGGGGGCCACATCCCTGAGCCCCTTGCCCACAGAGCAGTGCAGCGAGGGGCAGAGCCAGGGTCCCTGTGGTGGGGCGGGCACAGACTGGCCCGATGTCCTCCCTAGGCCATGCACATCCGGGAGCAGATCGGGTACCCAGACTACATCCTGGAGGAGGGGAACAAGCATCTCGACGACGAGTACTCCAATGTGCGCCCCGCCTGTGGGCCCAGGGGCCTCCAGAGCCTCCCTGTCCCGTCACCCCACCCTGATGGGCCCCCGACCCAGTCCTGCGAACCAGGAGCCTCCAGGGCCCCCGCAGGCGGTGCCGGCACTAACCCGGCCCCTCCCTGGGTGGGCCCCTCCGGAGTCAGACGGGGAGACCTAAGCCACCAAAGGCCCCCTCCCCCACCCGCACCCAGAGCCCGCTGGCCTCGCAGGGGACTACCGGGCCAGCCCCACCGCCTGTCCCCAGCCGCTCTTGGCCCCTCCCTCACCCCCAGCCGTGACCGCCCCTCTCCCATAGCTGAACTTCTCTGAGGACCAGTACTTTGAAAATGGTCTTCAGAACCTCAAGGCTGGAGCCCAGCGGAGCCTCAAGAAGCTGCGGGAGAAAGTGGACCAGAACCTGTGAGTGGGGACGGCACGCAGGAGCCGGTGGGCTGAGGACGGGGCCAGCTCGGGGCGGGGCGGTGCTGGGTCCGACGCAGAGCCCACTGTGCCTTTGCTTTGGGGCTCGGGGAGGATTCGGATCTGTGGACCGCCCAGACCCCACCCTGGCTGTGGGCGACGCTGGTCTCATGGCACAGCCACTGTGACACGGGCCCAAAGTGAGGCTGAAGCCAGCAGGGGGGCTGGAGGGAGGGCTCGGAGACACGGGCTCCAGGAGACCACCTGTTCATCACAGCTGGATCATCGGGGCGGCCGTGGTTAACGCGTTCTACTCCCCAAACCGAAACCAGATAGGTACGTTCATGCCCTCTGACCGACTCAGCCCCTCCTTCTGGGGGGAACCTCCCGCCCGTGCCCGGAAGGAGAGAACCTCTCCCCACCGTAGGAACTTCACCCATCACCCCAGCTGTGGGGACGTTCCTCTCCTTTGTCTGTGAGCGGTGGGGGGTTCTGAGAGGGGGCTGCGCACCCCGCCCCAAAGGCAGCCGAGAACCATGGGAAGAGTCTGGATCTGCTGCGCACTGGCCCTGGCCCCTCGGCTCCAGGCCCTGACTTTCTTGTCTGGAACGTGGGCCTGTTTGGAGCCCCGCCTCCTGGGCCATGGGGTCCCAAGGCAGGAACCCCAGGGGGGCCGCCCCAAGCTGGCCCATGGGGGTGCGCGCGCTCAAGGCTACCCCCCCTGTCCCCGAGCAGTGTTCCCCGCTGGGATTCTGCAGCCCCCTTTCTTCAGCAAGGAGCAGCCCCAGGCCCTGAACTTCGGGGGCATTGGGATGGTGATTGGGCACGAGATCACTCACGGCTTTGACGACAATGGTAGGCAAGCTGCGTGGGGTGCTCAGAGCGACGCGCCAAGTCACACACCCACGCACTCCTCCCCTCTGCATCGAGCCGCAGTCCCGGGAGGGGACTGAGGGACAGGGCCCTTGGGCCATCCAATCAAGCCCTTTAGGATTCAGACGGGGACACTGAAGCCCAGGGCATGGGAAGGACTCGCCAGGTCCCCAGGGGAGCTGTGCTGGCAGGACAGGTCTTGAAGGGCAGGTCCCAGTTGGGCCTCTTGCTCTAGGCAGAGCCATGGAGGAGGGCACAAGGGCCTGACCCTGCACCCACCTCACTCACTGGCCCTCCCTGCGCCTGTGACATGGAGACAGGGACACCATCGCCCAGGTAGCTCGAAGCCGCAGGTCCTGCCCTGGAGCCTGACCGGTGTCGTTCCTGGACAGCCAGCATCCCCCAGCCTAGAGATGTACTGACCCGATGTTCCTGCCCTGCACCACGGGCTGGGGACACCTGTCTGGATCTAGTGGCCTGTGACTGTGCACACAGGCTCCCGCTGCAGCCCAACAAGGCTTTCCCACCGGACTTGACCACTTGACCTTCTGAGGGCAGCCTCTTGTCCCCCGCAGGACCACATGCTCCCCTTACCTGGGGTCCAGACAGTTTGGACACCCCAGCAAGGATCTTAAACCCTGAGACCAGACAGCCCAGGCCCTGACCTCGGGGGTGGCACGGGAGACTCCCAAAGCCCCCCTCCCAGGCCCATGCAGCCCGGTGACATTGAGCTGACCTTTCAAGCAGGCCAGTGTCCTTCCGGGGCCCGCTCCCTGCTCACACGCGCGCTCTAGCTACCGGGGCTCCCCGGAGCACGTGTGGGGAGGCTGGCCCTGGGCAGGGACGGCCGTGTGGGCAGCCCACCTGTGCCCACCCAGGCCGGAACTTCGACAAGAATGGCAACATGCTGGACTGGTGGAGCAACTTCTCCGCCCAGCACTTCCGGAAGCAGTCGGAGTGCATGGTGCGCCAGTACGGGAACTACTCCTGGGATCTGGCGGACAACCAAAACGTGAGCGAGCCCCGGCCGCGCCGCCACCCCCGGAGGGCCCCCACCCCAGCCCTGGGCCCCGGGGGAGGCAAGGCGGCTCCAGCCACCACCCCCTCTGCCATCCCGGGTCCTGTGCACAGGTGAACGGCTTCAGCACGCTCGGGGAAAACATCGCCGACAACGGAGGGGTGCGGCAGGCATACAAGGTGGGTCCGAGCAGGGGCCCCTCAAGGACCGGTGCCTCGGTGAGGCAGAGACGGTGCCCTGCCCAAGCCATCGGTCCTGGGAGGCAGCGGGGCCCCGCGGGAGCCGGCCTGGCCGCACGCAGGCAGGCACCTGGCTGTTCTGCCCACTTTTCGCCCCGACCTTAGAGGAGCCTTTGACCTCTGGGGAAGCCGCTGTCCGTCTCCCTGTGAGACACTGACACTCCCCGCGCACCCACCGGCCGCGGCAGCACCCCTACCCCTGCAGCCCCAGGCCCTGGGCCTCGGGAGCTCATTCCGGGTGGGTCCTGCATGGTCGTCTGCCCGAGCCCAGCCAGCGGAGCCTGAGATGACCTCGAGGCCATTAAGGAAGGAGTGACCGTCCCTGGGGGTGCTCAAAGGGCCATAAGCGGCAGAAGCAGGACCTCCACCAGGAGTAGTAGGCCTTGGCGCTGGGACTCCAGAGTCCCTACGGGCCGGTGTGCCCCCGGGAGCGAGGGCAGGCCTGGGCCCAGCTCCTGTCTGGCACCTGCAGGCTTACCTAAAGTGGATGGCAGAAGGTGGCAAGGACCAGCAGCTGCCAGGACTGGAACTCAGCTACGCCCAGCTGTTCTTCATCAACTACGCGCAGGTAGCAGCAGCCCCAGTCCCCACCCGCCGGCCTCCGTGCCCCCCGGGAACCAGTCGGAGGGCCTCCACTATGGGATGCTTCCAGGGGTGTGGAGAGCGGGCAAGCCAGGCAGAACCAGAACTTACAAGCCTGGAAAGGTTCCTAGAGGAAAAGGATGGTGGGGATTGGAGCCTGGGGGTTCGGATGGAGCTGGGGCTCCCTTCCCCGCACCCGAGAAGGGGCAGCCTGGGACAGGCAGGACGCCCTCATGCCTAGAAAGAAATGAGACCACAGGCCCGGCCCTGCCACCCCAGGCCCGCCCCAACTGCTCCTGGATCCCCTCAGGGCCCCCTTATTCCTCCGTCCCATCTCCCCAGGCCTGCCTTTCCCCCAAGCCCGCAGCCACGCCCTTCCTGCGCCCACAGGTGTGGTGCGGGTCCTACCGGCCCGAGTTTGCCATACAGTCCATCAAGACCGACGTGCACAGCCCCCTGAAGTACAGGCAAGTAGCCCCCGCTACCCGCGGGCAGACCCCCACCCCCAGCCCGCGCACCCAGGGAGGCCGGCTCAGGCCCCCGGTCGCCCTCAGGGTGCTGGGCTCGCTGCAGAACCTGGCGGCCTTCGCAGAAGCCTTCCACTGCGCCCAGGGCACCCACATGCACCCGCAAGAGCGCTGCCGCGTCTGGTAGCCATGGGCGAGCCACACTGCGTGGCCCAAGCGCACCCGCCGCCCGAGGCCGGGCGTCCCTTCCGTGCGCCTCCGGAGCAGCGGGCGAGGCCAGCACGCATCCCGCCCCGCGCCCAGAGCGCAGCCGCGGCCCCCGGGAGAGCGGCGCCTCCGGGGCCCTCCGCGCTGGAGCCCAGGGCTGCTACGCCCGGCCCGTAGACCTGTTTAACCGTCCGCACCCGCTCTCCGAAGCGACCTTGTCAGCTGTCCGTGCGCTTCAGCCTTGAGCTAAGTAAACGCTTCAAAGAAGTCAGTGGCCTTGTCTGTTCAGGAGGGCCCTGGAGGCAGTCGGGGTGGCAGTCCCCCAGGCCAGAAGCACTGGCTGCTCGTGGCCTAAGTGGTAGCCTCGGGCAGAGCAGCAGCCAGGAGGGGAAACAGCAGGGTACCATGTGGACGGGGGACCACTCCTGCTGACCGTCCCCGGGGCCCCGGGCTGTGGGCACAGCAGTGACCAGGATATCTCCAAATACTGGCCCTCTGCAATCCCCCTTTCAGAGGGGAGGAAGGGCTGCTGAGGTTGGCAGGTGGGCCAAGGGGACTAGGGAGCCACAGCTCAGAACTGAGACCAGCTTTTATGTAACTAGAGGCCAGTGGAGGAGTTAAACCTCACAGGGACATTGTCACCTGCCCTGGGTGTTTAAATGACCCGCAAGAGAAGGACTGAATGGGCAGGGGGGATAAAGTGGGAGGAAGCTGGGAGGCCAGCTAGAAGGTCACTGTGGTCACCAAGGCCAGGCCAGGGGGGACGGGAGGTGCTGAGACGGTCATCTGAACCCACCAGACGGGAGAGCCCCTGACAAGGGCGGCGGGGGCAGGTTTCCACTCTGGACACGTTAGGCTCCAGTGCCTGTTGCACGTGCCAAGGAGTGGCACTGGGGGAGCCGGGTGAACCAGCTGGGCCAAGACTCCCCCCGGCCCGCCACCCCCAGCAGGGAGCAAATGACCCATGCCATCAGGGAAGGTCCTTCGTCTCCCTAAGTCCCACTGTCCACCACACCCCAGCAGCTGGACGAGACCACCTCCTCCCCGGAACCCAGCAGACATGAGCACTGAGCCTGACCCCTCCAGGCTGGGCTCTCTCCTGGGGAGTTCCCGATCCCACCCTTAGCTCCTGCACCCCGGGCCTGTCCTCAGACCCCTGACTCTCCTGTGCCACAGGCCTGACATCACCAGGGAGGCTGCAGGGGCATTTCCAGCACTCCCCACGCCCTCCCAGGGAAGCCTGCGGACCACTGACCGCCCTGCTGGCCGGGGGGGTGGCGGGAATCAACAGAGATAGAGGAGCCAAGGACTCGGGGCTCAGAGCCAACGAGGAAACCTGGTTTAATGCTCACGGCCACCCTGGGACCCAGCAGAGCTTAGTGCCCCAGTCCAGCCGTCCCGGGAAGACTCTTCACGTCCGCTCCCAGCATGCCCAAGCCAGCAGCCGCCTCGAGATCCCCAGAGGCCTCAGGGGTTCACCCTGTGCACACTTCTTCGTCACACTGTGGAGCAGCAGAGGCCCCGTCAGGCTGGCCAGCCGTCCCGGAGTCAAGGGTAGCTGCTCCCACCCACCAGCTGTCTGGGGCCCAAGTGCTGGACACTTCCCTCATTCGGACACAGGAGGCCAGCCCCCAGGACCTCACTGATGCTGGCTACGGTCACCTGGGATGAGCCCTGCACCCCTGCCCCCCCCCCCCGCCACTGAGGCTTAGAGGACAGGCGGCTTGTCTGTCCCGCACCCCTGGGTAGACGACTGTCGTCTGGGGAGGACCCTGCTGTGCCCACGGGTCCAGCCAGCCTGCCCCCGGCTCCCCACTGCTCTTAGCCTATTACCCCTCTGCTGACTGGGTGACAGTGACATCCTGGGCTGCCACGAGCACAAAATGACCTGAAGCCTGCAAGGTCCAGCCTAACACCTGGCCACACCCAGCGCTCAACCCAGGGAAGGTGGGTGTGCGTAACGGGCTGTTCTCAGCAGGCAGTGCCCCCCCCCAAGGCCCAAGCTCACCTGGGGCGACTCACTGGCATAGCCCTCCGCAGAGAGGCCCAGGGCCTGCAGGATGCGCTCCTGGGGAACATAGTCGCCTGGGGACTTCTGAACGAAGTGTAGCAACACTCTGTCACCACCTACAGCAGCGGGAAGCAGTCAGGGTACCCCTGCAGGCCAGGAGGACAGGGCAGCCCTCGTTGTCCGTGACCCCACCTGGCTGTCCTGACCAATGGGCCATTCTGACCACACCCCACCCAGCTAAGCCAAGAACCGCGTCACCCCACAGAGAAGACTGGACAAGAGAAACAAAGCCGAGGAAGGGAGGAGGAGGGTCAGGGCACACGGCCAACTTCAGCAAGGCCTTCCCACCCCGTGGGACCAGGCACTGGTCTCTGACGCCCCTTCCCCAGCCCACCTTTGGCAACTACCAACAGCCCTCCGCTCTGTAGCAGGTCCCCAGACAGGTTCCCCTGGATGCCGACAGCTTTGGCCTGGAGGGAGGGAAGCAGGTCCAGGTCAGCCCTAGAGGGAAGTCCCACCACCCCAAGTCCCACCCAGCCTTGGCGGGCACAAACCTTGAGGGCCACATCGCGCACGGGCTTCCCCAGGGCAGCCGGCACGATGCTCAAGCTGTTGTACCTGCGAAGGGACAGCTGGCTTGTCCAGGCTCTGGCTCCTCTCTGAAGCCCCAGCGCCTGTCCCCAGACTCTACACGGTGCACAGACCACTTCACGCAAGCGAGCTTCACCTCATCTCACCAGGGACTCGGGCCCTGGGGCGGCCAGGCCAGCAACCAGCCAGAGCTGGTGGGCACCCAGCCCGGGGTCAGCAGGTCTGGGGCCCCACAGAAGATCTGGGGAGGGTGGCCTGGCCCCCAGGCTGGGCGAGCGGGGAGGAGGTGGCTCAGCTTGTGCCACTAATCAGGCAGAGCGACAAGCATATAACCCGGCGCTGGAGGGGCTCTGATGGCTCCGGGCCCCCTCTGCAGCCTGCCCGGGCTTGATCTTGGGTGAGAAGCCGAACCCACAGTACTAATAGCCCCCAGGAGACAGCCCTGCAGGACCAGCCGAGCAGTGGATGCCACCAGAGCTGCATGCCCGGGAAGAGGCCAGCAGGGAGAGGGTGAGGAGGCAGTGTCCCCCACTCACCGCCTGAAGCCCAGCTCCTTGTAGAACTGCTTGCTCTCATCCAGGTAGAGCTCTGGAAAGCAAAGGCCCCAGGGGTGCTCTCAGGCCCAGCCACCACCTGGCCCACCCTCCTGCACCCAGCCCACGTCTGCCCTTCTTGCCCAGCCGGGACAGGGAAGAGGAGAGAGGAGCAGAGGGGAGCTGAGCGTCCCCAATGCTAGAGAAGGGATGGAGACCCAGAGGGGACAGAGAAAGGGAGGAGCGGGACTCATCTGGACCTTGCCCCTTGGCCCAGAGCTCTGGGAGGGCAAATCCTGAAAGCTAGGGTAAAGAGGCTAGCTGTGTGGGAATGTGGGGGCAAGCAGCAGCCTTGTCCCAGCTGCTGCTCAGGCTCCGGGGGAGGAGGTGAGTACCCGAGGCCAGCGTCAGCACCAGGCTGTGCCACTGTGCCCAGCGGAAGGGGCGTCATGGTTGGGGGAGCGGGTAAGGGCAGCAGGTGGAGAACCCAGGAAAGACGACTGGAGGTCCTGGAGCAAGAAGGGTCAGGGCTGGGCAAGGAGGGGATGACCAATGCCCTGAGCTTGAGGGGGCGTCTCAGGCAGCTGGCCGGCTCCGGCTGTGGGAGAGGAGAGCACAGGCACCTCCTGAGAAGTAGCCCCCGTCCAGGAACTCCTGCAGGCCCAGGGCCTCGGGCCCCACGCCCACCAGGCGCACGCCGTGCCGGTCCAGTAGCCCCCAGAGGCTGCTGAGGTCCCGGGCGATCCAGCGACACACGGAGCAGCCAAAGCGCCGCAGGCCGGCCACCACGCACGCCTGCTCGCGCCACAGACTCCGCAGCTCCACGGCCTGCGTCGGGTGGACAAGGGGTGCCGGTGGACCACTGCCCACGAGCATCCGCGCCCCCAGCCCCACCACGACCCTCCCGGGACCCCGACGCCGGTCCAGGATGCCGTTGCCAGGGCGCACGGGCAGGTGCCAGGTGCCCACCCGCCGTCCCGCTCTCGTCTGGCCTCACCTCCCCGGTCACCGCATGCTTCAGGACGCACGCGCCCACGCGGGCAAGGTCGACAGCGCTCATGTCTTCCTGCCACCCCGCTCCCCTGCGCCCCGCTCCGCCGCGGCCCCGCTACTGGCCGGCTTAGCCACACCCTCCCCGCAGGCCACGCCCCCAGCCCGCGACCCAGTCCCAGCAGATCTGCCGGCCCCGCCCCACCCCGCCAGGTGACGTGTTTTGCATATGCATAAGCCGGTCGGCCAATGGCGTCCCTGCGCTGGGGGAGCGGCGCGGACTGGCGCGGGCACGCGGTGCGCCTGCGCACAGAGCCGCGTCGCCAGGGCCCGGCCCCGCCCGGGGAACCCGTGCTGTGGGGGAGCGAGCGGGGTCAGGGGTCGGGGGTCCCGGGGCGAGCGGCTTGCCGGGCAGGGTCGAGGCGAGCGGAGTGAGCGCCCGTGTCGCGGCCCTTCGCGCCCGGCCGCGGTCCTGCGGGCCTCGCTCTTACTTCGACCTGAGACTCCCCGCGCACGCCCCGGTACCGCAGCGCCTGTGCGGGTGTCCCCCCCCGGCTTAGCTCCGGGACATGGCCTCCGGGCGGCGCGGGCCCGGGATCGAACGACGCTGTGCTGCGGCCGCGCGGCTGAGAGCCCGGTCACCCCCGATCACCCGGTTTACCGATGGCAGACGGTGACACCGGGGACTTCGCCCCGAAAACGGTCCCCCGGACGGACGTCCGCCCTGACCCGGGGCTTCTGCGTTCGGCTCGCTCCCAGGTCCCAGGGAGCCTCCAGGGCCCGGACCAGGCTGCAGAGCCGAGAGGGCGGATGCCTCCACTGCGGCGGGGAGAGGGAGCCCCCGCCCTCCATATCCGGGCCCAGGACAGGGGCTGCTGCCCTCCTTGCAGGTCTGCGGATGGAAGGTGCCGGCCGGCTGGAGCGGCGGAGGGCAGGCGTCCAGCCCCCGTCTCCCACGGACAGCGTTCGTGTCCGGTACTAAGGCAGGAGGAGCAGAGAGACGAAGGAGACCACCGGGGAAGGAAGAATCCGGGGCGGCCCACGGCTCCAGAGCCGGGGAGTGCGGCCCCCAGAGGCCAGGGATGGTGCTGTGAGGAGGGGGCTGCCAGCCCTGGGGAGCGGGAACCCCACAACGGAGGCAGCCAGTTTCAGGGACAGCCCTTGAAGGAGGAGCGTGAGGTCAGGGACTCCTGTCCGCGTCCCTTGCATCTCTCTCTAGGGCTGCTGGCGCTGGAGCTTCAAGGAGGCTGCAGGCAGGGGAGGAGGAGACGGGTTTGCCGCCCCAGGCCGGACCCGAGCAGGGGGCCCATGGGCGTCCTCGGAGACCGACTTTACCAAGGCGACTGGAGGCCTGGGAGTGGGCCTGGGGCTTTTACTGAGTGGTGAGCAGGAGAACGCAGCCCCTGCCCCTGGGGTCCCCGCAGCCACCCCCAGAGTCCCAGGCTCTCCGAGTGGGTGGGCCTCAGCACGCCCATTGCAGAGGTGGGGTCTCACCCACAGGCCGAGTCCCAGGTCAGAGTCCCACAGGAGCGCGTCGCCCCGCACGCCTCGCTCCGGGTCGCTGCTCATTGTTTCAGAAGGACCCGAGGTGCTCACGGGACTCCTCCCTCCCAGCGGGCATGGGGTCACCCTTGGCTTGCTGGGCGACAGCCCGCGCACCCCGAGAGCATGAGGCATGTCCCTGGCCTCTTGGAGCAAAGAGGGGCAGGTCCAGACCATCTCCAAGGTCGCCCTGCTCAACTAGTTCAAGCCAGTACCCCCAGAGCGGACGTCTTGACGGTCCTGCAGACCCCCTGCCCCCGGCCTCGCTGGTCCCCGGCCATCCGGCAGAGGGAGGGTCCCCACGAAGGGTCCCAGCAGGACCCGCAGGGGACGTTGGCCAGCGGGCCGCTCGCGGGACACGAAGCTGCCCCGTGAGTGCTGGTCGGCCGGATGGGCGAGCGAGGGGGGAGTCGGGCGCATCTCAGGCCGGGCAGCGTCCCCTGTAAAGTCAGACTCGGGAACGGGGCCGCACACCCCCCTTGGACGTGGTCTGTCCGGCGATCTGTCAAGTGACATCCAGTGACCGTGTGGAAATGAGAAGGCAGAGTGCGGCCGTCCTGTGTGTCCCTGGTGACAACAAGGGGTGACCGTCCAGGGTGGGGGCTCCCTCTGACAGGCCCTCGGGTGTCGGGGCATGGCCTGTGCTCGTGGGGTCTGGTGGGTCTCCCAAGGGCCTGGGTCCCGCCGGGCCCCCGCCCTGCCTCGGAGGCTGTGCTGGGTTGGTCCTGGGGACCGGTCAGCCCCCACCCCACCCCCCGTGACTTCACCCCTGCCTGCTTCCTTCCCTGGCACGAAGGCTGTCCTCCTCAGTGTCCCCAGGAACTGGGATTAGGTAGTGACCCCCGGGCCCGTGGTGCCAAGGTCAGGACAAGGAAGGGGCTCAAGGTCGGTCCGCGCTGGGCCACCAGCAGTCAGCTACTGAGGGGGTGGTTCCTGGTCCTGGCGAGGGCTCCACCTCAGGATCTGATGGGGACCTGCCCGGGGCCCGTGGAACTGGATACCCACAGCCGGGTCGGGATGGGTCTGCTGGGAGGGAAGCCGCCACAGGTCATGGATTTGCAGCCTCACGGATGAGGGAAGTCAGAGGGTTTCATGCCCATCGCATGAGCCCCAGCGCTGAGCGGGGACGTGGGAGCCGTGGGGCTCCAGGGGAGACCCCTCAGGACACGTCCCATCTGAGGCGTCAGCAGGGGTGCGCTGCCTCTCGCCAGCCCCCCCGCCTGCGTCTTGGGGCCCCAGGCACGTGGGGGTCCCCCACCCCTAAGCTGCCCACAAGGTCACCACCTCGGGGGGCCGCAGTGGTATGGGGAAGCCCAGGTGGGGAGAGCCCCTGCTGCATGGGGAGATTAGGGTTAGGGTCTGAGCACTGTCTGCACTCCAGAGACCCGGGGCCAGGCCCTGTTGCTTTTTTTTTTTTTTTTTTTAATTTAAGGTTTTATTTATTTATTTGACAGAAAGAGAGAGAGAGGTCACAAGCAGGCAGAGAGGCAGGCAGAGAGAGAGGAGGAAGCAGGCTCCCCGCTGAGCAGAGAGCCCGATGTGGGGCTCGATCCCACGACTCTGAGATCATGACCCGAGCCGAAGGCAGAGGCTTCACCCACTGAGCCACCCAGGCACCCTGCCCTGTTGCTTTCTGAGCCCACTGACCCACCTGCCCATCTGTGAGATGGGAGCAGGAATGAACCAGCCCAGCCCCATCCTGGGGACAGGTGCGGTGTGGACAGTAGGTGCGGCTCAGGGAAAGCAAAATGTCACTCTCACCCTGGGTGGGAGCACTGAAGGTGCTCCCCCTCCCACGGGGAGGGACCCCTCGTGCTGAGCTCTGCTCAGGAATGTGTAGGTGGAAACCAGCCCCCCCATCCCTGACAGAGGGCACTGCGTGGGAGACGGGGTCCTTTGGGGGGCCGGTCACCCTGCTTCAGTAGACGCTGTGACAGGGGGCAGGAAAGCAGGAGGGCTCCTCTTGTGGCCTTGGTGCCGGTGCTGGAGGGGAGCAGCCGGGGGCTCCCCGGGTGTCCGGGTAGCCGAGGAGACGCAGACGCACAATTGGGGGGCCCCAGCTCTACAGCAAAGTCAGGGGGCCGCTAAGGGACAGGGAGGCCAGGAGAAACTCCTCAGCCAGAACGGAGTGGGGCTCACTGAGTGGGGCAGGAGGAACTGTGCCCACGGCTGTGCCTCTGTGGTCCCGCCTGGTGGCCTCGCCCTCCCTTTGCGAGCTCTTCTGCCTTGTGGTCACCTCTTGCCTCCTGCACAGCTGGCCCCGCGCCCCCTTTCTCCCATCCCTGTGGGCTCCTGTGGGGTGCTGGCCATAGGCAGCTTGACCCCGACAAAGCCCGGGAGGGACAGACTGAACCGACCACAGCAGCCGAGCCTCCCTCGTGGGGCCCCAGTTTCTCTTTCCCTTTCAATTTAGACGAGGCAGGTTCCGGGTTGAATGCGGGCTGGGCCTGCCGGCAGGGGTGCTGGGACAGCAGCCAGGGAATGAGGGGTCCTGAAGAGGGACATGGAGCCTCCTGGAGGCTGGGAGCCGCCCCCCCTGCAGCCGGGCACCGAAGCCTGATGCCCTGAGCCAGGTGAGTCCTGGAGCCTGTGTGTGTGTGTGTCCGCGTCCCAGCGCTTCCTGGTGTCCCTGTCCTGACTCCCGCGGTGCCCAGCTCTCTCCGCGGACCCTGCCCTGGGCCCCACCTGCTCCTGGTCCCACATGGGCTTTTGTCCCCCAGCATTGTCGCTCTGGGCTCACCCAGCCCCTGGCCCCCATGCCCGTGCCCTGATCCCACAGTTTGGGAGATCAGCTTGACATAGGCCACACCCACCAGCCCCTGATGTGCTCCTCTGGGGCCAGGAGCCACCTTTGTCTCCAAGCCCTGCTCACCCCCAGCCCTCTGAGCCTCTGCTTGCCCATCTGTAGGACAGGCTTGTGGGTACCTACCATGGGCTGGGTGACACTGGATGGACCACGAATGCAGCGTGATATCAATGACTGTCACACTGGGAAGTCATTTCTAAATTGGAGTTGTTTTGCTCAACAAATTAAAAATTAAATTTTTTTAATTTTTAAAATTAATTTTTATTTTTATTTTAATTTTTTTAATTTTTAAAAAAATTAAAAATTACGGGGCACCTGGGTGGCTCAGTGGGTTAAAGCCTCTGCCTTCAGCTCAGGTCATGATCCCAGGGTCCTGGGATCGAGGCCCACATCGGACTCTCTGCTCGGCGGGGAGCCTGCTTCCCCCTCTCTCTCTGCCTGCCTCTCTGCCTACTTGTGATCTCTGTCAAATAAATAAATAAATAAAAATCTTTAAAAAAATATTAAAAATTACTTTTTAACTTGTCATCAAAAAGTATATTTTGAGGGGCACCTGGGTGACTCAGTTGGTTAAGCCTCTGCCTGAGCTCAGGTCATGATCTCAGGGTCCTGGGACTGAGCCCCATGTCAGTGCTCTGCTCAGCGGGGAGTCTGGCTTCTTCCCCTCTGCCCCTCCTCCCTGCTCGTGCCCCCCGCCCCGCTTTCTCTCCCTCCCAAATAAAATAAAATCTAAAAAAAAAAAAGTATACTTGGCAGGATGATTTGAGAGTATGTAAATATCCTGTTTCTCTGGAAACTTTCTGGGAAATCGGGACAAGCAAGGACAGCTGCATGGATGAACATGTTTGGGGGAGATACTTTGCGGCTGTGTAAGTGCGCTGTTCTCAACTGCTCTTGACTGAACAAGGGTGTTCAGCTGGAAGCGGGAGAACTCCCCTTGCATTCGTTCATTCGCGTGCCATCATGCATTGACGTCATGGAAGGCTTTATGGTTCCAGTTTTATCCACTGAGTTTTAATCTATTACTCTTACATATTTTGGTCTCCAAATTGTCCCAAATTTTTCCAGCCAGAGACCCTTTATCCTGGCTTATGGATTTTTTTTACTTACTCCTACCAATCCATAGCTCTCCATTAATTTCTGGCCCAACAGAATGTGCCCAGCTCTCTGGGTCTTACCCAGCCCCAGTCCTGGGAGTAGACATTTCCCCAAGAAACCCAAATTATTTTTACAAAGAATGGATTTTTTTCAATTTTATTTAAATTCAATTAATTAAAATATACTATATTATTGGTTATCAGAGGTAGAGGTCAGTGATTCATCAGCTGCGTACAACACCCAGTGCTCATTCCATCACGTGCCTCCTTAATGCCCCTCCCCCAGTTACCCCATCCCCCCACCCACCCCCGCTCCAGTACCACTCAGTATGTCAGCCTCCCTCTCTATTTTTATCTTATTTTTCCTTCCCTTCCCCCATGTCCATCTGTTTTGTTTCTTAAATTCCACGTATGATATTTGGTATTTGTCTTTGTCTGACCGACTTATTTCACTGAACATAATACCCTCTAGTTCCATCCACATGGTTGCAAATGACAAGATTTCATTTTTTTTGGTGACTGAGTAATATTCCGTTGTGTATAGACACCACATCTTCTTTATCCATTCATCTGTCAGTGGACATCTGGGCTCTTTCCATAGTTTGGCTATTGTGGACATTGCAGCTATGAACCTTGGGGTGCACGTGTCCCTTCGAATTACTATGTTTGTATCTTTGGGGTAAATACCCAGTAGTGCTATTGCTGGGTTGTGGGGTACTTCTATTTTCAACTTTTTGGGGAATCTCCATGCTGTTTTCCAGAGTGGTTGCACCAGCCTGCATTCCCACCAACAGTGTAGGAGGGTTCCCCTTTCTCCGCATCCTCACCAACATCTGTCTTTTCCTGACTGGTTAATTTTAGCCATTCTGACTGGTGTGAGGTGGGATCTCACTGTGGTTTTGATCTGTATTTCTCTTATGACAAGTGAGGTTGAACATCTTTTCACGTGTCTGTTGGCCATTTGTATGTCTTCTTTGGAGAAATGTTTGTTCGTGTCTTTTGCCCATTTCTTGACTGGATTTTTTTTTTTTAGGGGGGGTGTTGAGTTTAATAAGTTCTTCATAGAGTTTGGATACTAGCCCTTATCTGATAAGACACTTGCAAATATCTTCTCCCATTCAGGAGAAGGTTGTCTTTTGGGTTTTGTTGACTGTTTCCTTTGCTGTGCAAAAGCTTTTTATCTTGACAAAGTCCCAGTAGTTCATTTTTGCTTTTGTTTCCCTTGCCTTTGGAGATGTGTCTAGCACGAGGTTGCTGTGGCTGAGGTCGCTGCCTGTGTTCTCCTCTAGGATTTTGGTGGATTCCTGTTCTTTGTTCCATTTTGAGTCTATTTTTGTGTGTGGTATAAGGAAACGATCCAGTTTCATTCTTGTGCATGTGGCTGTCCAATTTTCCCAACACCATTTGTTGAAGAGACTGTCTTTTTTCCACTGGACATTCTTTCCTGCTTTGGGGAAGATTAGTTCACCATAGAGCTGAAGGTCCATTTCCGGGTTCTCTGTTCTGTTCCATTGATCTATGTGTCTGTTTTTGTGCCAGGACCATACTGCCTTGACGATTACAGCTTCGCAATGCAATAGAGCTTAAAGCCTGGAATTGTGATGCCACCAGCTCTGGCTTTCTTTTTCAATATTCCTCTGGTTATTCAGGGTCTTCTCTGGATCCATACGAGTTTTAGGATTATTTGTTCTAGTTCTGTGAAAAATGTTGACAAAATTTTGATTGGGATTGCATTCAATGTGTAGATTGTTCTGGGTGGCATAGACATTTTAACCTCTTCATCGGCATTCGTAGTGAATATTCCTTTTAATGTACTGTTGTTGGATCCTCTTGGCTGCTATCTTGGTTGGAAATTTTGCATCATTGTTCATCAGGGAATTGGTCTGTAATTCTCCTTTTTGGTGGGTTGTCTGGTTTTGGGATCAACATGATGCTGGCCTCATAAAATGAGTTTGGATGTTTCCCTTCCATTTCTATTTTTTGAAACAGCTTCAGAAGAAAAGGTATTAATTCTTCTTCAAATGTTTGGTAGAAATCCCCTGGGAAGCCATCCAGCCCTGGATTCTTGTTTGTTGGGAGATTTTTGATGACTGCTTCAATTTCCTTGCTGGCTTTGGGTCTGTTCAGGTTTTCTATTTCTTCCTGTTTCAGTTTTGGTAATTTATGTTTCGAGGAATGCATCCATTTCTTCCAGATTGCCTAATTTGCTCTGGTATAGTTGCTCATAATATGTTCTTATAGTTGTTTGTAGCTTTTTGGTGTTGGTTGTGATCTCTTCTCTTTCATTCATGATTTTATTTATTTGGGTCCTCTCTCCCTCTCTCTTTTCTTTTTGATAAGTCTGGCTAGGGCTTTCTTGGTCTCATTAATTTTTTCAAAGAACCATCTCCTCATTTCATTGATCTATTTTACTGTTCTTTTGGTTTCTATTTCATTGATTTCTGCTCTAATCTTTATTATTTCTCTTCTCCTGCTGGGTTTAAGCTTTATTTGCTGTTCTTTCTGCTGCTCCTTTGGGTGTAGGGTTAGGTTGTATATTTGAGAGTTTTCTTGTTTCTTGAGAAAGGCTTGTATATACTTTGTATATACAAGAAAGGCTTGTATATACTTTGTATATACAAGAAAGGCTTGTATATACTTTGTTTCTATATACTTTCCTCTTAGGACCCCCTTTGCTGCATCCCAAAGGTTTTGAAAAGTTGTGTTTTCATTTTCGTTTGTTTCCATGAATTTTTTAAAGTCTTCCTTAATTTCCGGTTGACCCATTCATTCTTCAGTAGGATGCTCTTTACCCTCCATGTATTTGAGTTCTTTCCAAATTTCCTCTTGTGGTTGAATTCCAGTTGCAGAGCACTGTGGCCCGAAAATATGCAGGGAATGATCCCAATCTTTTGGTACTGGTTGAGACCTGATTTGTGATGTGCACTATTGTGATCTATGTTATCTATTCTGGAGAATGTTCCATGTGTGCTCCAGAAGAACGCGTATTCTGTTGCTTTGGAATAGAATGTTCTGAATATATTTGTGATGTCCATCTGGTCCAGTGTGTCATTCAACACTGCTGTTTCCCTGTTGATCTGCTTAGATGATCTGTCCATTGTTGCAAATAGGATGTTAAAGTCCCCCACTGTTATTGTACTTTTTATCAATGTGTTTATTTAATTTTGTTATTAATTGTGTAGTATAATTGGTTGCTCCTATATTAGGGGCAAAAATATTTACAATTGTTAGATCTTCTTGTTGGATAGACCCTTTAAATATGATATAGTGTCCTTCCTCATCTCTTATTATTGTCTTTGGTTTAAAATCTAATTTGTCAGATATGAAGATTGTCACCCCGGCTTTCTTTTGATGTCCATTAGCATGGTAAATGGTTTTCCACCCCTTCACTTTAAATCTGGAGGTTCCTGTGGGTCTAAAATGAGTGTCTTATAGACAGTATTTTTTAATCCAATCTGATACCCTGTGTCTTCTGATTGGGGCATTTAGCCCATTTACATTCAGGGTAACTGTTGAAAGAGATGAACTTAGTGCCATTGTATTCCCTGTAAAGTTACTATTTCCATAGATTGTCTCTGTTCCTTTCTGGTCTATGTTACTTTTGGGCTCTCTTTGCTTAAAGGATCCCCCTTTAGTATTTCTTGCAGGGCTGGTTTATTGGTCACAAATTATTTTAGTTTCTGTTTGTCCTGGAAGCTCTTTATTTCTCCTTCTATTCTGAATGACAACCTTGCTGGATAAAGTATTCTTGGCTGCATGCTTTTCCTCTTTAGTGCCTTGAATATATCATACCGGTCCTTTTTGGCCTGCCAGGCTCCATAGATAGATCTGCTGCCAGCCTTATGTTTCTAGCCATGTTGTTTAAAGACCTCTTGTCCTGAGCTGCTTTCAGGAATTTTCTGTTTGTCTTTGAAATTTGCAAGCTTCACTATTACATGTCAAGGTGTTGACCTATTTTTACTGATGGGGAGGGGGTGTTCTCTGTGCCTCCTGGACTTGAATGCTTGTTTCCTTCCCCAGATTAGGGAAGTTCTCGGCTATGATTTGTTCAAATATACCTTCTGCCCCTCTCTCTTTTCCCTCTTCCTCTGGGACCCCAACTATTCTAATTGTCCCACTTTCCGGCATCACTGATCTCTTGAATCTTCCCCTCATAATCCAGTACGCGTTCACCTCTCTTTTTCTCAGTTTCTTTATTCTCCAACGTTTGTCTTCTGTAGCACCAAGTCTCTCTTCTGCCTCATTTAGCCCAGCAGTGAGGGCCTCCATTTTTGTATTGCATCTCAATAATAGCTTTCTAAAAATGTTTGACCTGATTAGATTTTAGCTCTTTCATTCCTCCAGTAACGGATTCTCTCGTGTTGTCTATGCTTATTTCAAGCCCAGCTAGTATCTTTGTAATTGTCGTTTTGAATTCTAACCCCGACGCCCTACATATCTCCACAATGTGCAAACCCCCAGCTGTCAGGACCGCCTTTTGCTCTTTGTGGGATGAGTTCTTCCATCTTGCCGTTGTGTCTTGCAACAACTGGTCACTTTTCTATGTGTGGAATTGCAGCAATTCTCTCCGTAGATGCCTGTTGAGGTCGCAGGTGTTCAGAATGGTTTGATAACTCTCTAGCGGAATTCCAGGGACTGGATGAAATTAGGGTCCCCTACTCATCCACCATCTTGCCTCTCTCTCCTGGAGAACGGATTTTGGAACCCAGCCTGAGGAGGTATGCTAATTGTGCCGCAGTGTCATTGCTTCTGGGATTTCACAGGGAATGCTTTAGAAAGTGTCCCCACACCTCCCTCACTTGCGGGTATCACACGCACAGACGCACTGAGAGACGCATGATCACAAGGTCACCCCGAGAGCTCCAGTTCCAGACAAACCGCAGTTTGCATCCCTCTCTGTTCCTGACAGGAACTCAGCTTCCTTTGTCCAGAACTTGTTTGCTCGCTGGCTCTGTCCTAGCAGACACAGACCCTTGTCTCAGGACTGCTGCCGTTATGAGAATCCTGACAACTTATGAGTTCCGTATCTGCTTGCCATTTTTCTTTAGTCCAAACACCATTCCCCAGAGTTGCATAGGTTCGTTTTCTTTTTTCTTGGTGGTTGTTTTGTTCATTTGAAATACGGTTTTGTTCATTGAGTTTCAATTGTTTTACAAGTTTGCATTCAACCCTTGTTGATTCAATCTGTTGTTAATGCCAAAAAAATAAAACTGCCCGTTATTTTACCAGCAAAAATGGTTTCTTTGGGAATAGCAATCTGAGACTTGCAATCTGAGACCAACAGGCTAAAGGGAAACTCTGCAAGCACAGAGACCGAAGCAGAAGCAACCACAGAGGGGACCGTGTTTTAGAGGAAAGGCTGCTCTCCCACAGTGCTGGGGGAAACAGTCGGAGATGTGACCTTTCATTGGCTGGGCTGGGACAGTCTCTCATTAGCTGCTATGACATTTCTCATTGGCTGGGCTGGAACGTCTCTCATTAGCTGCTATGACATTTCTCATTGGCTGGGCTGGAACGTCTCTCATTAGCTGCTATGACATTTCTCATTGGCTGGGC